>NW_007361077.1:14777-65087 GCF_000149035.1 Colletotrichum graminicola M1.001
AGTTTCTATAAGTTTATAATAATATCTATTTTATATATTTATAGCTTATTTCCCCTTGTTACTACGCTAGTAGGTAATTACTATAGTCTGTTAGTTAAGCTACTAGATATCTATAGGTTTAGTAGCCTAGGTTATAGCGTTAGTGCTTTCTTCTAGGGTGCTATTATATAGTCCTTTTGTTATAGTTTCTATAGTTCCTTTTACCTTAATCTAGTTATAGAATTCTTTTATGTTAATTATTATAAACTATTTTTATTAGGCTGCCTTAGTAGTGTCCTTAGGCCTTCTTAAGTACTATTCTACTTATTCCTTACTATCTTTATAAGTTAGGTAGTTATTATTATAGTAGGCAGTCTATAAAAGTTATTTATAGGGAACCTCCTTCTAAGCTATATTAGTTTTTTATATATACTTAGGTAGGTTTTTATTTTATAGCCTTTTAGGCTGTCTATAGTCTTATATAAAGTGTTCTATCTTTTTATAGTTATAGCACTTAACTATACTAGCGTCTTATACTAGTTACTAATCTTATTTCTTAATGACACTAATGTTTATAAGTCTTATATATTATCTATAAGTAGTACTTAAGTAGCTATTATATAACTACTACTAGTAGTTTTATTTTTTATTTTACTAGTATAGCTGTTTAGGCCCTTAGGTATACTTCCTGCCTATATTAGCACTAAGTTATTAAGTTTTTTTTTATTTTTTATATTACTTAAAGAGTTATATATTAATTTTAATTCTAAGTTTAATATAAGATAAAAAGTCCTTAGGGAAGTTAATAATCTTAATAAGTTTATTTTTAATATTATTTGTAAGTCTTTAGTAAAAAGTAAAAATTAGTAATTCTTAAGTAATATTAAGTTAAATAGCTAGTTATTAAAATTTAGCTATATAGTAAGAGGCTAACTTAGTTTATTATAAGCTAGCTAGGTCTTACCTAGCTTATTACTTCTTATTAAGATCTTAAAATAGTAACTATAAGGCCTTTATAAAGCTAGTTATACTTCTAAAAATATTTTATATCTTATAAGAGTATATAGTAAGGTTACTATTATACTTAAGAAATTCTTTTAAATATAGTTTATACTAAAAAAGTATTTTTCTTTATAAAAAAGTTATTATATAAATAACTTCTTTAGTTTTACTTTTAAAGTTAGTAGTTTTAGAAGTCTAATAAGTATAAACTTAAATTAAGAATTTTTTAGCTACCTACTAGTCTTATTATAAGTTTTAAGTAAGTTAAGTTTAAGCTTATTATATTTATTAACTAAAGTAGTAATAATATTTATTATACCTCTAAAAGTAGTTACTTTTTTATTTAGTCTTTTAGTTTTAGCTATTTTATTTTTTAGTAAAGTAATAGTGTTATAAACTATATCTTATAGCTAGCTAACTTTAAGGGTTTTAGTGTCTAGCTTTTTACTAATATTATTAATTATAGCTTATATTTAAGCTATATTATTATTATTATATTTAATATACTACTAGATTTTATTATATATACTTTAAGTAAAGTCTAGCTTATTATTTAACTTTTTAGTGTCTTTTATTTCCTTATTTAGGCTTCTAGCTAAAGTAGTTAGGTTCTTTTTAAAGCTAAAAAAAGTTAAGGTTATCTTAAGTATAGATATTATAAAATACTATTAGGTAAGTATTAAGGTTAACTTACTTAATAAAAGTAATTAAAGTGTTATAGCTAGTTTTTAGATAATAAGGTTTCTACTAATAGTAAGTAAAGGTTAGTACTTAGTTAATAGTATTTCTTTTTTTTATTATTTTTATTAATTACTTAGTAATTAGTTAAGGCTTTAGGTTATAAAGTAGCTTATATAGCTTCTTATTATTTAAATTACTAAGGTTAAATACTAAAAGGTATTTAGAGAATATATTATAAGTTAATTACTAAAAAGCTATAAGAGTTTATCCTTAAGTACGTCTAAGTCTATCTTATATATAAGTCCTAACTATTTCTTAAATATTTTCTTTAACTAATAGTTATAAGTCATTACTATCCTTATATAAAGTAAGCGCTTAGTAGATACTAGTAAGCGCTTACTTTTATAATTACTAGTAATTACTTTATCTTATAATTACTTTTTTATCTTTATATAACTTATACTATAGTTCTTCTGTTCTAAGGAGTTATCTATCTGTTCCTTATTTCTTATTTATATAAATACTGCTGCTGCCTATTATCCTCTGTTAGGTAAGGTAATATAGCCTATAACTTATTAGGTTATAATATCTAGCTAAGTTATTATATATCTAGTAAAAAAGTATTATTAGTAAGTATTAATCCTACTCTATTAACTTATTATATATATTATTCTTATATCTGTTAACTTACTATTACTAGTCCTTAGTATCTTTATAGCCTTACTAAGCTGGAATTATAGTAAGAAGAGACTTATAGGTTTTAGGCCTTACAAGCATTATTATTACTATCTTAAATCCTTTTAATATATCTAGGATTCTTATAGCGGTATTTACTTTCTTTCTAGACATAACCTTTCTTAAGAAATAAACACTTAAATTAACCTTAGTTGCTTAGTAGGGAGGGCTAAAAGGTGTACTAGTTAATAAGATATATAGCTATGCGTTGTCTTAGCATCTTGGCCTCCTTTTTTACCTTGTAGAGTATTTAGAGTCTAATAGTTAGCCTACGCCAAAGCCCTCTCTATCTTATAATATTATATTAAGTAGTAATAACTTACGACTTTTAGGTGCTAGATAGTCAATAATAAGCGTCTATACTATATTTATAATAGGTAAATAGATATAAGGAAAGCCTCTAAGGATTAATTTACTACTTACTATGCCTTATCTTATAGTGTTGTTTATTAGCTAGATGTCCTGCTAGGTATTATAAAGTTTCTTTAAGTGTTTATTAGAGTAAAGAAGAATTGGCTTAGAAATAGTTAAGGCTGTTCTTGTTTTAGTAGTAAAAAAGCGCCTGTGCCTCCTCTAGTAACACCTAGTCGCCATCTGACAGGAAAGACAAGTTCAATAATTCCTATACTTGACGGATGTATCTTTGCTATGTTAGGAATGCTGTCATTTGTGATACCTTGTTATAAGCATCTCTAGATGTAGTTTGCGCCTCTTTGACCGCCGCCTTGGCCTTAGTCACCGCCACCTCATCTGCGTCAGCCTGATCCTTGGCCTTTTCCATGGAAGCGCCCTTCTATCTAGCGCTAATAAGCCTCTTTCTGGCAGTAGTGTTGATCTCTTGTATGATGCTGTTTGTTTTGTTGTCTGTGCCTGTCGTGTTTGAATTTGTCGTCAATTAAATACCTTCAAAAAGCCGTGACATCTTTACTTGCTTGATAGCCATCTCCTTAGCCCTCGAGGCATCCTTAAGTCATTGTGTGGTTGCATCTTTGTGCTGCCTTAGCTCTCTATTCATTTTTACCTCCAACGCATCGCGCTCTACTGCATGGCTACCCAGGTCGGCATGAACTGCAGACTTGTTTTCAAGGGCACTAAGAAGCTGTCTCTTTGCCGCAGTGGGTTTCATGTCCGGACTGTTAGTCAACCTTCGCTTAATACCACACGATTTAGAGTACTCTTTAGATAGAATCTAAAGAAGGCGCTTCCTTTTGCAGCAAGGGTTAAGAGTATCCAGCAGGTTCTGGTTAAAGAGAAGATGTTTAATAAATACAGCGACAAAGACGCTGCAGTTAACCTTGTCCTCTTGTATGGCATAGTTCTAGGGTGCAAATAGGTTAGCATTATGTGTTTAGGAAGACGCGGTGACGTAACAAACAACGTAGCTGACTGACCATTGGGACGAATTTGATTTGGCAACCAGCCATTCTCTTTGCCACTATTTACTTAAACGCTGCTTCCACATACCGATGACGTGTCTCATCTAGAAGAGAGTCATAGTGGTGAATTAATACCCTGGTGCTAGCTAGGCTTGTCAAAGCAGAGAGTTAGACAAGAGTCCAATGCTCAGAGGCATAGCTAATAGGGAGCAAGACCTGTTTGTAATCTCGTAAGTGCAGGAGTGACGAGTCGCACACGCCGCCAGCACTAATACAGACCTACAAAGGGTCGACCACTTTAATCTTATGTAAACGTCCAACAAGTCGCTTTATGAGGGCTGTAGAGATAGCAACCAGGGCATCACCCTCAAGGCGCGCGTTAGGATCGCTGAGTTGTGTCTGCGCCGTAAGCACACTAGCAGCTATGTCTGGAAAGCTTTCGATTAAGGGGTTAGAGATGCTATCTATAACATTAACCACAATGTCGTCTTTAGCCCTTACGTGGACCTTGTCTGTGGTTTTAGAGTTATTAGTAGCCATTAGGATATTAGCGCCGATTAAGCCGTCTAGGATGTCTTCTTCCTCGTCTTGTTTAAGCGCAAAGTGATCGTTATCTATAGAATTACTCTTATTTAAAGAGTCATTATCTGCTGTAGATTTGTTAGCTATAAAATCAGTTATGTCGATTTGTTGGTCTGGAGTTGTAGGTGCATGCCGCGCCGTTTTAACGTTATTAGGAAAGTCTTGATCCTCCGAGCCCTCGGCCTGCGTGTCCCGCTCAGGTGTGACTTCAGCCTCTTCTCTGTCTGGCAAGACCTTTGGTGAGCGGCCTTCTGGCACGTTGGAGAGAGGAGGGAATGAAGAGACAAATCTCTTCGCCACAGTGCGCAAGTCCTGCACGCTTAAGCGGGGTGGTTTCTTGGTACTGCTGAGGTTTGCTGCTTTGTGAAGTATACTACCTTTCTCCTAGAGAGACTTGAGAGGCGCCCCGTTGTTAAGAGCTGTCTCTATGATGGCGGCGTAGTTATTGATGTTGCTCTGGCCGGGTTTATTGCTGGGACTGACTTCGGCTGGCAGCTAAGACGGCCTGTTGCCCTAATGCTTATTAAGCTACTTAAGTCTAAGAGCCTTGCGCCTTTGAGCTGCATGCGCCTTTGTTAGCTTATGCCTCTCTTGCTGGATAGTGATCTGTTCCTGCGGCGACAGGTGTTGCATGGCTATGTTTTGCGGTAACCCAAACTTGGAGCCTTGGTGTGCTAATTGTGGTAGGAGGGCGGGAGTGTTGTCTAAGGCGCTCACGAGGGTGGAGCTAACAAAGTGTTAGAGCGCGATTGCGTTTTAAGGTTTATAGTTAACTAGAGTGTGTAGAAATAGGTGACTCTAAGAGGCCAAAGTGATTAGTAAAAAATGACGGCGGCAAGGTGGGCGGAGGCAGGGCGGATACTGAGGGAAGTTGGCGATACAATGCTAGGAAAAGGGCACAATGCTTAAAAGCGTACCTTCTGCTTACTTAACGAGCTTAGAGTCTCTTAAGTCAAAGTATCAGCAGATGAGTGGAACTAGCCTTGGGTTCTTTTGACTAATAGAGAAGGAGGAATTGAGGTAGAGGGCGTCAGAAGGGTCTTGAATTCTTAAGTATGATAAGTTTGCGACTAGAGAAGATGTTGGTTTCTTGAGGGCTCTTGTGATAGTAACTGGGAGTGCTGCTAATGGTTCCTACCCTAAGACACTGGAGGCCTAGGTCTTGGCATTTTATGTTAAGTTTACTAAGAATAGAAAAAGGAAAAAGATTGCTTGTCGTTTAAGAACAAGCTAAGTTAAATAGACCAAAAAAAGGAGAGAGAAGAGAGGTTGTTAGGATGAAACTTGAATAGTTGAAGATGATGGTGTGTAGTGGAGACCTAATAAGGGAAAGGAAAGACTAATAGTTGAAAGTTGAAGATGTTGGTGTACTGGAGATAGGAGGGGCGGGCTAGGGACAAACCTGATAAGGCAAAAAGGGAAGAACGGATTCCTAATGTGGGAGGACGACATTCTATTACCTAACCTGTAACGCCCTTTAGGGCGTTCCTGTGAACGCTGCTGCCTACTAACCATGTCACCTGCTGAAAAGTCCTAGCGCCAGCTGCTGGCAACCTGACTGCTGCCGCCGTGACCTTGTTTGAACCTATATGGTCATTCACGCGCTTGCCTCCGCTTTGCTTCTGTCTATCACCTGTCTTGCCCCGCAAGATACTGCGGTCTTGACCACCTCACCGCCACCTAGCACCAGCTGGTGACTGTAACGCACTTTTAGGCGTTACACTATATTACAAGCTAAAAGTTACAAGCAGCTTAATTACAACATAACTATCCCTATCTTACAGTAAATCTGGCCAGTACTATATATAGTATATTAAAAACTTAGTTGCAAGATGTTTTTATATTAGGTAGACGCTATTACTATCTTATATAGTTAAGCAAGAGTGATTACGAGGTGACTAGTGAGTGGTAAGCTGGCAGGCAGCTTAGCTTATTCTAAACAGGATACTCCTTCTTCTCGTCTCAGGCTCAATCAGTTAGTGAGAGGCAAAGAGTTTGGTGGATGACTGTCTCAGCCACCTGAATACCTTGGCTCACTTTAGCTTAGGTCTTATTGGGTCTATTTGAGGTTGGTCGTAATTTTGCCCAGAGAGCCGATGCGTAAATGATGAAAGGGCGGCGAACACTATCCAAGGGCTTTTGTTCAAGGTTCTGTCAGAGACGCATGGCGTATATCAAGGCCTGGAAGGCACTGTGCATCGCGTTGAAGGGTTAAGCGTCCACTAAAAAGCTTAGTGGCTAGCTATGTTGAAAATAATCATAACAATTTCATATCAAGTCCTTTATTTATAGTAGTATACACATAAGCATAATATAATAGGTTTTACTTAAGTCCTAATTAAGGTGTAGTCTTTTCTTCTAGAAGGTACCGCCACCCATCATAATATCCATTTCACTAGGTTGCCTAGGGCTTGCCCCTGTGGATGATGTTAAGTGACCCTTGTGGAGCGACACTCTCTGCTTGTCAATGGATACTAAACCCCTCTCTTTATTGCCTCTGCACGCGTGATTCTATAGATATTATGCTTCAACATGCCTTGTATCTGTCAGAGCGGACGCGTTATCGTGCTCATAACTTAGATAAAGCGTCATGCCGTTCCCTGCATCTGCTGCCGTGATGAACCCTAAAGGATGTAAGCCATCTAGCTGATAGTCATGGGAATTTCCATCGGAGCTCTCGTAACCCTCTTCCAGAAATGTCCTGCCTTTTTTCCTTCACTTCCCTAGGGCGATGCAGTTCAAGATTTCAGCAGGAACCGACTCCAATATTCTACAAGCGAAGAGCTCTCTAGATGATTTGAGTGATGAATTTGTTCTTCAGGCTATCAGAAGAGACTGTCCTTATCCTGCCACCCCTGGAAACAACTTCATGCTGGGTATAAAGCTATTGATGCCACCAACCCTGATCAAGATCATTATGCAAGCGTTACCTATGGATATCTTGATCCAGCTATGACCTACCACACACTCCTATCCATGTGGAACCACTATCGTCTGTGAAAAAGACATAACGTGATGCACTGACTCTTCTTTTCCGTTTCGCTGTCCACAATCGCAACACTAATTGACCGCGAGTGTTCCCCCAGTTCCTGCAAGAGCTTCCCCAAAAGGTTTGCGCCGACGGCGAATGGCTCGCCGAGCTGAGTGCGCTTGGAAACAGCGTGCGAAATGACAGCACAGGCATCTTCAATGTCGTTTCTGATTGACGTCGTCTTCTGAATCCTGCTGTTCCATTCTGCAGCTATTGCGCTGCTGTTGCGTTTCGAAACCTCCAACAATTGGTGCTGCCACTCGGCCCACTCTGTCGCCGTCGCCCCTGGACTCAGTCGGGGCACGTCTTCAACGATGATAGGCTGGGGCTGTTGCACTGTGAATGTGTCGGGAAAGGTAGGAGACTGCTGCAGGACAGTGTCGACAATGTACTTCCAAAGTTGGACGTTGAAATGCTGGGGTCGCTCAAGGCCGGCGTGAACGTACAATGCGTTAGCGACAAGGTAGAGACCGCTGTCATTCGGGCACGTATGGCGAGGAGAGATGCGTCGAGACATGAGGCTGGCTGCCGATCTATACTCTTCTGGGCACAACTCATCTAGTATTTTGTTGATGACGTCGGCGAGTACGTCAGTCTTGGTTTGATCCGGGTCTGAGTCGTAGTGATGAAAGTATGCCGGTTCTCCGTTGACTAGTCGAACAATACCAAATGACCATTGAAAATCCCTAGAGCGCAAGGGGACAAAAAGAGACATTGTGGGGGTGCCGGAGGCAAGGGTTCGTAATGTCTTCCGGTTCGATTTGTTGATGGGGTCGTCGGAGCCAAGTACGAGGGCTTCTAGAACGGCAGAATCGTTCCATGGACCGAAGAATGTCTGGAGAAAGGAGTCGGGATGACTTAAAATCGCTGATGTGTCACTTGGCTTGGTCGAGTCGTCAGCAGCCATGGCGCTCCTCTGCTTCTTTGAGCTGGCCCGAGACATGTCTGGCCACAAATCATTATGAGCGAAGAATCGGTAGCACAGCATAACAATACTTGCCTTCTTCTATTGTCAAAGAGTCTTCTGTTCCTTGTAAGGGAGTGACGGCGGATGCTTTGCGCTTATGGGCAGACATCTCGCTTGTTGTTGTATCGATAACGATTGTCGGAGCTGTGGACAGTTCACTTAGCTGGTCGTCGTCGGCCTCTGATGGTTCCGAATTACTATCGTAGAGACCCAAGTCCACGCCACTGTCGCTGTAGGATGTGCACCGTGAGTCGGCGAAGCTTTGTTCCCTCGAAGGCTTGGTTGTGTGGAGGGCTTTAGGCGATCTGTTGTCGAGGACCATTGGGTTGTGGGTGTCCGAGCGTTCTTGTGTCAAGCCAACAACCTCATCCTTTTGCACGGAAGCCTCGTTTATTATGACGGGACGGATGTGGGGAACGGAGCGATTCGTCTTTGCAGCTGCCGCGTGGCTTGCCTCGGCAGAGTATTCTGTATGCTCGGCGACTTCGGTTGGATTGTTGAATGTGGGCTGTTGGCTGAGGTCAGTATGAAGACATGGCACTTGGCAGGTGGCGAAGAATAAGATTGGGAAAAGGACAAAGTAGCCGCCGGCAGGCAGACGGGCAAACAGACAGACGGACGGACGGATGGACGGTGTCAACTCACGTTGGTATGTTCCCTCAAGACAACGGTGACGTCGTGTTTGGTGATGCCGGGCGCAGATTTGCACACGCCTCTCCGTCCGAAGGTGGCGCCTGGTGCGCGTCGATCGCGAGCAACCTGTCTGAGGCGATTGAATGTGTCGGTGAATGCGCCGGGCGTCGTGTCTGCCAAAAGCTTGACTTGGTTCCAAAAGTCGTATCCGTGATGCCAGCCGAAAAAGTACACCATGTGGCCGGAGGTGACGGCCCACGCGATGGCAGCCTTTTTGATCTTGGCTCTCGCGTGCTCCGCGTTGAGAAGATCGGGGATATGAGGGAGGGTTCGGGAGAAGATGTCAATTACATCATCTGGAAGGCGACAGCGAAGCTCGACAAAATCAAGGATGGATGCAAACTCGGCGTCTAGGTCCAAGAGAGACTGGGCCAGCTCTCTAGCTGAGCTCTCGAT
This sequence comes from Colletotrichum graminicola M1.001, assembly GCF_000149035.1. Classification (NCBI taxonomy): domain Eukaryota; kingdom Fungi; phylum Ascomycota; class Sordariomycetes; order Glomerellales; family Glomerellaceae; genus Colletotrichum; species Colletotrichum graminicola. The sequence goes on from NW_007361077.1 coordinate 24,220, forward strand.
TGCGTCGGATATACGATGGGCGTTGGCGACGAAGGTGTTGATGAGGGCTTGACTGTCGTGGTTGAAAGTCATCTGATCTATACGGCACCTGTTAGTGATGGGGTGCTACCAAGTCTGGGCGGAATCAAAAGTCTGGGGTCTAAACCGAACAAGAAAAGGAACAAAATAGTGTTGGCGTTTGCTTATTGGGGAGAGTTTGCTAAAGGAAAGAAGCGTAGAAAGGAAGAAGAGAAAAAGAAACTTATTGTTAGTGGCTGAAAGACTTGTACCTACCAAGGTGGCAACCCGCGTGAGTGGTGAGTGACCGTGTGGAAGGAAGAGGTGAGGTATTCGTACCTGCCTTCCCCTCCCAACTGCGATCGACCTACGGAGTAGTGTAAGGCAGGCAGGCAGGCAGGCAATAGTCTGAGCCAATCAAGAAGAGGACGTGGAGAACTGCAGTGGAAAAATCTCCGGCAGTTCCCCACAATAGATAAATACTGGAAGGTGGGATCTCAGGTACGTATATAAGGCGGTTTGATGTGATGTATCCGTACTTCAACCACAATGACTGTGGACTAACTATTCTTTTGCTGTATGGCATGGGACGGGCCGGGAAAGGCATGATGCAAGCTTGTGCCGCAAATAAGCGCGCAGCACAATGACCCTGGCGACATTATGTTGGGGTTTGTGCTTGTGGCTGCTGGATTCTGCTGGTTCCCGCATCATCTTCAAGTCACACTCTACATTGGCGCACTCAGCCTTCGGCAGGCACAGGGTAGGACCCTAGGTTCAAAACGATGAGGGAGAAGGCAAGGTCTTCCATGGTCTAGATACAGAGATAACGACGTGAAGCGCTATAATAAGTTATTGAGGACGAAGAAGAAGCTGTTAGGGTTGCAAATCAGGGGGACCAGGCTTGGTCATCGACTGAGATACTTCAGCTGACCACACTAATATTCTACAATCTGTGGCTAGAGTGGTTGCGCAGACCAAACCTAAACCAATGGGTACTGCTATTCATCTGGCTGGAGATGTTATCCCCCTGTCCATCCCTTTTCTACTAGTCCTCTTTGCTATGGCCTAAGTCTCTTATAGAACGAATGAACTGTCTGCCCTTTTGTAAATGCCTGTGATGTAGCGGATGACATAGAGGGCTTGATCCTGATGCAGCTTTGACAGTTAGAAAACAAGGCATTCTATAAGAGCGATCAGACATTACTTGGGGGGACGCCTATAAGAAGCCCGCCACATTAGGTGTGCTTAGTGCTGTTGCGGCAGTATCCTGGATTAAATCTTGGATATAGTCCTGATAATGACACGGAGCACGTCGCGCGCGATGCCTTCATTATGTAGCCTTCCGCCAGGGGATACCCACTAGCACGGACTTTACTGGACCAATCAAACAAAGGGCAGTGGGGAACTGCCGGAGAAAAACCTCTGGCAGTTCTCCACAGTGGATTCAAACCCCCAGCCACAATACGGCAGCGCCACACACCCAATCTTATCAAAGCCTCGCACTGGGCTGTGTGGTCAATTTCTCATACAAAAAAAAATATTACAGAACAAGTGTTGAACAACACGATATAAGATAAAGCAAACAACAGGCGGCAAGGGTTAATTATTTGCGCAGCCAAGCAAAACACGGTGCCCTCCCTCCTTCACCGCCTTTCTCAGGAGATGGTCGCGTGGGTCACGGGTGTGGAAGGGAGCGACGTGGTATTGCGTGGAAATGAGACGAACTCTATTCCCATGAAAATTGCTCCCTCCTCCTTCAATGCAAAAATTGACAGGAAGCCACTAAGCATGTAATCTGCTGCTCCTACAAGTAACTAAGCGGTCCCTTTTGCTTTGCACCGGGCGACGTGGGCTTGTACAAACTCGCTGTGGTGGTTAATAGCGCACGATTTCCAAGTCACTAGCGCACGAGGTTATTTTAGGCCTACCTAGAAATTGTGCACTTGCAGCCCCCTCTCCCCCGCTGTGGCGTTATGTGGCTGGCCAAGTGTGTGTCAGCATCACCTATGTATGTATACATATGTGCTCGGTACCTGCTGACTAAGGCCCTCCGATCTTCTCGTTGCTAATCGCCGATCGCCAGTCGCCAGGGGGTACTTTGTCACTGACTCTGCCACTAACCTAACGGATCAAGTGTTGGAGAGGGCCTGCCGCCAGCCGTTCACCGCCGCATCTCCCTCATCAGCATCATCGGAGCCAATACCCGATCAGGCAGTGAAATCGTTGCCGGGTGGGAGGGGGCAATCCTCCAATTCTGCATGGGACGGTCCAGCAGATTTCACCTGGGAGCACTTCCCGATTGTGCAATACGACAGGGAACCTGTTGATTGGGTGACTTACGCCCTCTTCTCCTTTGTGGTTGTTCCCTCTTTCCGTCGTCTCAGCCTGCAGACGGTCTCCCTGCTCTTACCTATGCCCATGCGGGTGATTCTGCAAAGCATCCTCGTCAACTCTTAGGAGCTGTGATGACTTGTGCGTTATCGTGTCTTGGCTGCGGGGCAGGCTGAACACGTCCAGCGAACGAGGGCGAGGGAGTGTCATGCAGGTAGCCTTGTTGCATTCCTAGTATATAACACCCGCATCCCGCTTGGATGCCTGCGTACGGGGGGTGGCAATGCAGTACCTAAGTACTTTCTGCGTCATGGCCTTAGATAGGAGAGCAAGCAGTAGAAACCTGCTACGTCCTTAAGGCGACATACTGGCTAATAGTCAGCTTCTCTAGAGACAGATATAAATAAACGAAAAAGGATTAAAGTCAGAAGAGAGCCACATTCATTAATAGACTTGTCCGTCCTTAGTTTCCTATTATCGTCAACAAAACAACACAAAGTTACATGAGATTTGATCCATGGTACGCACTCTTTAATGGTGCCTGATTTTTCAATTCTGTCTTCATACTTCAAAGGGCAAAAAGCAAACTCGATGGAGCAAGACCCCTTGTATCTGCCTCAGCTGCCAGAGCAACAGTTCTTCTGGTCAGAGTCGTATCCCGGGGACCCCACCCATCAGCACCAAGACCAATTGTACATGCCTCAAACCCAAAGAGCCATTTTGTCAGAATCACATCTTACACGTCATATACTGGGTACTATGCAGGCCGACATCTCTCATCTGTTGCCTCTTGACCAAATCGCCGGGTTTGATGCCGTGTGGTGCACAGACAACACCATCACCAGAGGCTCCAATATACACTGCGCTTTGCCCTGGACCTCAACAACTACTGTACGACCGCTCGAGTTTCCCCCTCAGATACGCTTGGTGACTCCCGAAATGACTCCCGGCATAGTCGCTCAACCGTTGGAGGTAGTACCAACCACGATTAACAACCCTCCGGGTTGCGTGAATCCCCTGCGGCCTTCGGCAATTGATCAATCCGACCTTGCAGGGGATCCTGGCGCGATGCACGAGAACCGTCAGCATTGTGTGAAGAAGCGACCGCATCCCACTGCTGCTCCTTGTCACGATAATACCGCAGCGCGTCTGTTGTTTGAGAATGCGCCCAACCCGTTTTCTATTGTGCCCACCACGGCCCCCTCGAAACCTCACTATCCACTCATCCCTTTGCAGGACCAGCGCTCTTCTAGGACGTTGACTGCCACCAGGGCTTCTAAAGCAGGTGGCGCCGCCGCTAGTTGTAGGAAACAACACCGAATGGGAAAGCAGAAGAGCAAAGGGAAACACAAGATGACCAGGGCCTCCTCTGCTCGAGTCACTCCGTATCAGCAGCATGTCATGGAGCTTCTCACCATCATCAAGAGGGAATGCCCCCGAGATTAGGCTAGCCATGGATATGGTGATTGGATAGATTTTACTTTTTGTATTTTTATTCTTATTGATTTCTTCTAGTACACGAATCAATTCTACAAACTTTATTAGCACTGCCGTTGTTACACTAATTAAGTTTGCCTTTTGCCTGCTACACGTCCCTTTGAAAGCAGCCACACTGTAAACAGCCACAGGGAACCAACCATGTACAAAGCCGCAGCGCGGAGGCGTGCATTCCCTGTCGGCTAACCACGTCCTCGCGAGGGTTTTGTTGTGCCAGATGCCACTATGGCAGGAGGAGATGGGCAGCCTGTCTTCCCAACGACACCAGTCATTCCATTCAACTTGACCTTCATGAGAGCCTCCGTCTCCCAGGATAGTCTGGACCAGTTCGACCTCTCGCGCGAAAGCCTTGAGCTTCAGGCCTTGCCAGATCATATCGACTACCGATATTCCACCATGTCCCAGGAGACCACCAACCGGTCGCCAGCGATGCCACATCAGCCCCTTTGGGGAAGAGATCAAGGAACAGAACAACACAGACGAGTCAAAGTCGACGGGTATTCAACCCATTCTACAACGCTCCGACCCACGGAACCCCAAGCTTCATCAAGTAAAGGAAGCACGTGCAGCTCAGATGGAAGCCATCGTAGCGTGTTTCTTGTCGTTGCCGCGGAACATGGTAAGGGCCATCATTAAGGCGTGGAGCGGTGAGCTTGTAGCATTCTGCAGCCGCATCCATTGCATGTCATTCCTGATGCGTGGGAACAGTGCTGTCGAGACCTGTTATCGCGGCCTTTCCCGAAACAGGTTGCAAGGTCGACGTGTTCTCCGTCAAGAGCACCAAGCACGGCGCCTGAGTTGAGGCTGCGGGGGTATTGAAAGGCAGTGGAGGTGGTGGTATTAGGTAGTGTACAGTGGGGTGGCAAAAGTATCCGAACGCACCCACTTACACCAGCCACCTGCATTTCTACCCCCTCACTTTATCTAGCTACAAAACCATCAACTTTTTGAAATATATAGTAGAACTATAGTAAAAATAAAGCTCTAAGTTTACTGATTAGTATTGTGTATACTAACTATATGCTCTAATAACTGCCTCTAAGCGCCGCGGCATTGACTCAATTAATGACTGAATATGCTCCTGTGGGATAGCATCCCACGTTACCTGTAACTGCTCCTTAAATTTACTAATATCTAATTTGTTTTTCTTGAGATTAAATGCTTCTGGGTATGTATTTTGTAGGTTATTCTTTATTATCTGCTAACAGTGCTTAATTGGGTTGAGATTGGGTGAGTAAGGAGGCTAATGTAGCCAGGATATTCCCTTATTTAACATCCACTTAGTGGTCTTCTCTAAGCTATGAATAGTAGCGTTATCCTGCATAAAATAACGTGTGTTATCTTGGTTAGGAAGATATCCCTCTTCTAGGCATAATATATAGCTATTAGAGCTATATCTATTCCTTTTGCTGTTCTTATCTCTTGTAAGAAAGATAAGCTTGCTTTAGCTAGTCCTCTACACCATTACCCAGACCATGATAGAAATATCTGCCTTGACGTGGCTTGTAAGGTTGATGAATTGCTTATCCCAGCGTTCTTGAGGTAATCTAAATACCCAAACAGAGGGAGATGAGGTATTATTCTGGCAAGAGCTCTCATCAGAGAACTGAGTCTAGTGAAGAGGATAATTAGCAAGAGGGTCAAGATGAGAGGCCTGAGTAAGAATAGGAGTACCTCTATTAATTCTTCAACTTTTGGTAGCCACTCTTTTGCAAATTCAAGCCTCATCTTTGCTGCTTCCTTTGTAATAAATGGCCTCTTCATAGCTCGCCATTTGCGAAAGTTAGCGCCGCGTAGAATCCTCTTAATAGTAGAGACGCTAACTCTGCTATTCCACTCTTTGGCAAGCTCTTGGTACGTCTGCCGGAAATTAGATCGGGCAGATCTGATAATAGCCCGTTTCTCCCGCTTTGAAAGTTTCTCTGGACGCCCTTTTCGGGGTAAGGACTTAAAGGTGCGGTGTTGACGGAACCGGTGAAGAGTATCAGCTATGGTGCTAATAGAGCAGCTATACGCGTTAGCAGCCTGGCGGTAGGTAAAACCCGACGCAACTAAGGCAACAATTACAATACGCTAAAATTCCAAAAGCTCATCTTTTGCCTTACGATTTTCTGATAAAAGAGAAGTAAGTAACTGTAAATCACCCATTTTTTGCTGAAGTTATGGGAGTTGTTAGAAGGAGAGATGTGTAGAGGAAATTCTGACGCGACGCGTTAGGTGGGGTAAGTTCGGATACTTTTGACCCGCCACTGTACTGGTGGTGTGTGGACAGGTGGTGGTGTTAGTGGACAAGTAGTGGTGGTAGACAAGTGGTGGTGTTAGTCGACAGGTGTGTTTGGGCCTCAGGCATTGACAAATTGGGACTGAGGCACCCACGGGAAACAAGGGGGTCTTGGGCACCCACTACTTGTCAAGAAAAAACCTAGACTAGACATCCCTTTTACACAACTCAATTGATACCGGGTTTTGACCTTTTACTCGGTGCGAATCTTTTCTGGTCTCCCCTTCTAGAAACCCCAGAAGAAGAGGCCCCACCCTGCTTCCAGTCATTTAGATCAATTAATTTAGCACCAAAATCGGTCAAATCCTAGCCCAAGATGGCCTCAAGAGCAAAGCTTAAAACTACCTACAAATTGGCAAATCCTTGCCTAAACACACCCTCTATCTGACCCAATTGATTGGCACCTTGAGGGGGTGTTTTCCCTTCTGCATCATCATTAGCACCATCAAATTGACCTTTTGTTTTGGTCTATTTCTTCTGCTCTGCCTGTTGAGGCTATTTTTCTAGGTGGTGGTGTTAGGTAGTGTACTGGTAGTGTGTGGACAGGTGGTGGTGTTAGTAGACAGGCGGTGGTAGTAGTAGACAGGTGACAAGTAGTAGTGTTAGTAGACAGGTGGCAGGTAGGCTGTGAAAATACCAGTAACCAAAAATACTACCTGCCCAAAAAAGCTGCCCGCCCAGGATGGTGCGTGCGTTTCTGCCAGGCACCCACCTTTAACACTTGGAGAGACGCCATAGGGCCACAGGTTGTCCCTCGTAGACCGTAGGAAAGCCCGGCGAGCTCGCTGTAGATATCTGGCAGGGGGAAGGACGGCAGGGGCTTACTGGGGAGCAGGAGATTATAGGTCGCTTCGCCGGTGAAGACATCAGCAAACGGCACCATCATCTCCGGGCCTGCGACCACAGTATCTACACCGCAACGCCAGCACGAGGAGGCGCTAAGTATCATTAGGAATAGCACCATTGTGCCTCTGCCGCCAACAGCTATCATTTTGCCGCATGAGAAGCACCACGATCAAGTTGCACGCCAAGTTGGTCGCATCCATCATCATTCCAAACTTCTACTTCAGCGACCGGCTATCGCCCACTTGCCCTTCCTAACCCCTCCTCCTTTCTCGCCTCGCCTCTCCCTCCTTGTTCTGCTCAGTGTCCTTGTCCTTGGCCATGATGTTGTCAAGTTACGACCAACGCCTTGATAGAGAAGAAATCCGTTGACGAGGCCGCTCCTAAAGTTGGCGATGAACTGATTGGGGAGATGGCATAGGTTGCTGTTTAGTGAGATGGCACGCACTGGGATGACGCACTGCTTCAGATGGGGGACCTGCCCTTTGTACTGTACCTATGGCAAGGGGTAGGAGAGGGGAATAGGTACTACTAGGCTCTAGCGCACGATTTCTACGCCTAAAATCGTGCGCTTGCAGGGGTACATACAGCATGTACTTGCCACCAAATATCGCTCCAGGGGCTAGCGCACGATTTGGGAGCTATTAATTACAGTCGAGCCAGCTAGGTGCTGTTTCTTGTCGCCAGACAGCTGCATTGTGTTGGTTATTATCTCTGACAAAGCCTGCCCTAATTGATTGTCCCGCTACGTCGCGACCTTTAGACGCTCTTTGTTCTGAGATGTCGGCATCTGACGCGCACCATACCTGTCATGCTGGAACAGACGCCTCGCGGTCGCGACGCCAAGGTAAAACTGACAGGGCCGGTACGTGTTGGTGGGTTCAACAAGTGTCAGTGTAACGAGTGTCAGTGTTCCAATCCAGTTTGCTGCTTCGTGCCCGAGTCTCAGCACACTTACCACGCTGGGCAGGTACGGCACTCAGCCATTGAGACAAGGGAGAGCACCAATCAAGGTACGTATCCCAAGGCGGTGCGGTTGCTCTTGAGGTTGCACAGGAGCAATGGCGACGACTATGTGAAGAAAGAAGCTACCACTCCCCGTGAGGCCCGTCTCGGTTCCTTGCCAAGTCAACGTCTAATGGCTGGTCAACCGAGGTGCATTCGTGGTCTAGTCACAGTCGACAAAGATACACATAGTATCTATTATATGATTACATCTTACTTCACCTCACCCGACGAGGCAGACGCTGCGTCGTCTCTCTCTCTCACTCGCTCTCACCCACTCTCACCCACTCTCACTCACTCTCACTCACTCTCACTCACTCTCACTCACTCTCACTCACTCTCACTCACTCTCACTCACTCTCACTCACTCTCACTCACTCTCACTCACTCTCACTTACTCTCACTCACTCTCACTCACTCTCACTCACTCTCACTCACTCTCACTCACTCTCACTCACTCTCACTCACTCTCACTCACTCTCACTCACTCTCACTCACTCTCACTCACTCTCACTCACTCACTCTCTCACACACACACACACTCTCTCTCTCTCACACACACACACACACGCACACACACATTCAACACCAACCTTTTCCTTTCCCTTATCTCGTTTTTTTTTCTTGTGCTTACGAGTTTAACAGAGCAATTCATTCATTGCCAGCTTTTGGTACATTTCTTCCCTTACGTTACGCATGCATCTAACATCAGCTGGGTATGTTGACCCTCTAGAACACCTCTCTGACCCCTTATGTACAGAGAGTTTTAAGCTTTACTTGATTCCATGTCTGACCATCGTGCTCAAATATACACGGGCTTGCTCGAGCTTGAGGCACGCTTGGCAAAGGCGCCACCCCTACGACGTGCGCCGCTATATCCCAGCCGACGCAATACAAGTTGTTAATGCTGCCCTTCCGACTAACCTCCTGCACCCGTCTGTCCAAAGTGCTCCCAAAGTCCGGAAAATTGCAGAGAATTTTGGCATACCTGACAACCGCCTTCTTTTCTGCATCTCGTACGATATCACTAAGCAGTGTCACAACTTTTTCTGAGCTCTTGCTGACGTTGCCAACCTCTCCCGTGATTGGGATGCAGTCCTATAACTGTTGTGTTATTTTGTAACAGAACGACGCCTGAAACGGCAGGCAGACGCTAATGGCGTGGCCTAACCCTTAACAACGTCCAAGCCGCCCAAGAGCATTTTTACCTATCCAAGTCTCAGACAACAGACAAAAGGTATTCCCGCTATCAGATCCGCAGAGCAGCTAGAGGCGCAGGTCTTGCACCCGAGCAGAGCCGAAGAAGGGCTTCTACACCAGGTAAGAGGTCCCTCCTCAATACACAAGTCTTGACAACAAATGCTGAGAGCGGCCAACAAGGTTCGATTACTAGAACGAGTCCCTCTAGAGACGGGCAAAGTCCAGACATTGAGAGAGACGAGAGATTTGGCACTGATGCCCTGGATGATGATTTTTTATCTGGAGTCTTAGATCTGACGCACGACAGCAGTACCAATAGCGCCACTTGCGACCATCAAAAGGGCCCAGGCGACAAGACGAAGAAGACATCAGATCTTAAAACGGGGAAGACGGCAGCTTTAGTTAGAATTGCAACAACAACAGCTACAAATCCAACAGTAGGCAAAACGATACTGAGGACCAGGGTGGTCACAAGTCAGAGGTAGCAGACTCTGCCACGTCCAAGTTTTCAGCAAGCAAAGCCACACACTTAGCAGCAACTTTAGTCCTAAGGTCAAGCGCAAGCTGGATTACTGACAAAGGGGCGTCATATATCCAAGCATCCGACCACAGTCACAAACAACGCCGAACCAAGTCATAATCTTCTATGGCTTTAATGGCGGGGCAGGCCGTAGACGCGGTGCAGACCGAGGGCCAGCCGCTGGCGATGGAGTACTTTGACATGGCCGTAGAGCGTATTGCCTAGAGCTAAGGTGGGAGGTTTAACTGCATTGATAAACGGGAGGCCGATGCAATATTGCAGCAAGAGTGTATGCCAAACGCACCCGTCGCGAGAGGTGTCAGCCAGGAAGAAGTCACCATTGTGCCCATCCTTGCCCGCCGGCAATCAATGGATAGCCTGTATCGTTGAGCAAGAGGCGCTAAGGGCGACAGGAGCCTACCTTTTTGCGCCAACGGGCTCAAGCGAGCACTTCCAGCTTGCACAAAGGTATGTTGACGCCTTTATTATCCACCACTATATTCCGGCTTCCTCGAGAGGAAATTTCCTTCTCATCTGGGGCGCAACCGGCCTCCAGACAGCGGTCGAGGACTCAGGTATCCACGCCTTTTTCGCCGTTCTCTTGGTCATATCACGCAAGCCGGTTTGCGGCACAGTCAACATTAGAGTCGCCAGACACCTCTTGGCAATCTTTCTTAGAGCGGAAGTGGCGTGTCCGGTCCCAGACCACGACAGGGAAAAGCAAGGTGGCGGCAACCTGGCCCAGTTTACTCGCGAGAATTAGGATGTCACGAGCACCGACCAATTACTAGAGAGACTCCAGGCGCAGAAGTCGGCTCAGGCGGCTCAATAAGAACAGGAAGTGGACAGGAGTTTCCAACGCGAAGTCTATCTCCACCAACTGGCACGGTCCCCGGAGGGCAGGTTTATTCAGCCACGCTTGACCGAGTCCGGGAGACGCATAATCAGATGGACAGGATCTGCAAGCAGCTAGAGGATCTGTTTGACATGATGGAGGCGCGCCGCGATGCGCTAGAAGCAAGCAAGCAGCTAAGAAGGTGTATAGTGAGTGAAGGAGAGGCGATGCCACCCGGTCAAGAAGATGTGGTTTCTTATCGACGAAAGCATGTGCTAGAAAAGCAAGGAACGCGAGTTTAGGAGACATGGCTAGCGGCGAGACTGTGACAAGGGTGCGTAGCTACTGGGAGGTACCCAATGAAATCGAGAGAGGGCTGCGGCGCATTCCGAGTTGCTCGCATTTACAACAGGCCGATCGATGCCGCGATGCAGAGTACCCCTTCAAGAGGCGTGAGAGAGTGAGTTTTGGGTGATGTCGGTGTACGACACACAGACTGGCCACAAACCAGGAGTCCCAGATGTGTGTGTAATACTATTACGCGACAAGCTTGCTGGTCGAGGCTGTCAGCGAACGACGCCACTCTAGAGAGGCTGCTGCCGCCGCCGCTGCTGCTGCTGCTGACCATGTCCGCTCCTATCCCTTCCTCCTCCATCAATAGATTCCCTGTGTCTCCCCGATAGTCTCTTTGTGTACCAGATGGAACATGAACCGGATGGATTCAAGCGCTGCCCCGGTTCTAAACGCAGAGTTACACACGCAGGCTGGCCGAAGTCTCTCTGTGTACCCTCCTCCTCGTCCTCCCTCTCCACCGTCTCTCAAGAAATGTTCGTTCGAAGAAATGTTGGTTCGGTATCGTAGCTTGAGAAAGCAGATTTGGGACTATTGCTTCTCGCTCGCGGCGATGGGCTCGTATGTTTTCGGGCTCAGGTATCGTCGCGGGATGCTCCTGTTTGAAACAGCGTCAGTTTCTTAGCATACGGGCGGTGGAGATGCTTAAGGCATGTATAGAGGAGGCTGCTGTTGTTGGGCCAAACATTGGACGGCAATCTCTGCGTGATAATTTGTCCATGAAGTGGGCTGACAGAGAGAGGTAAAGATAGAGGCGTGTACTTTTCTTGTTAACGGCAATGTGTTGATTGTGGTTGTGAAGTGTTTGTTGTGCTCATGTTCGAAACGCGAGGTTCAAGATTCGGCAGGTACATTGCACACACTAGCATGCTACCTAGATGTAGGCTTGCTTTAGTGGCTAGCGCACGATTTCCAGGTCTAAAATCGTGCGCTAGCCACTGGAGGGTACGTACTGTAGCCACACCCCCCACCGCACCGCTTTTGCGACCGTCCTCCTCTGGCCACGCGATTCTCTCAAATCACCAACAAGATGAATAAGAATAAAACAAACCAAAAAGAATTCCTGCTTTTTGTTTCCCCTCTTTCTCCCACCTAGGAACAAGAGGGTCTAGAGAAGACTGAGCTACGAACCTGACCTTTTGATCGACCTGACCGAGTTCTCTCCCTCCATATACGACATCCGAAGCGCAGCCCACATGAATGGACTGAGATCAAAACCTTGTTCATCTTGGCATGCCGTCGTTCTCGGCTGAAAAGTGTTTGTGGACAAGATTGGCAAAGAGCGAGCAGTGGTATGCATCAACGGGTACATTAAAAGCCATGGTCATTACTGTCATGATGTTTTGGAATCAGAGCCCTCGTCCCAGTGTTCCACCACCCCATGCGTGCTCTTTTCTCACCTGGTTGTATCTCTGGAATCAATAGCTAACGTTTTGTGCTACTTTCTAGTAATAGTTATAGCGACGGCTGCCTTGTGTCTATGTGACCGGACGGGGGGGACCTGAACAGCGACACAACAGAGCATTCAGATGTCCCGCTGTCTGACTACGCGCCCCAATACTTCCAGGGACTTGTCAGCTAGAAGGACGGCGCTGCGGCCCCAGGGAATTAATTCGCCTGGGTAATCCTGTCGACCCTCGATGGGAGGCCCCTAACGGTTAATTTTACCCAACCTTTGTCCTTGCGTCGACTGACTGGGATGGATGCCCCTATCTTCACCTTGAGTTTGCACCCCGCTTCCCCCACCACCAGACAGACTCCAAATCTCGGCCGTGGCCCAATTGGAACCGACGTCAATGCCAGAACAGGCAACCAACAGATGAACCATCTACCACGTATACATGGAAGGGCTCAAAGGCTCTTATCAAAATCACATCCTGGACGATTTCATCTCCCCTGGTCATCCCCACCTCCGGGCCCGTCGTGGGGTGTGTCAGACGTCGCAATATGTCACGATGGTTTCATGCACTACACGCACTTACATAGTAGTATCAGTCTTTCCATGTGCCATAGCACACAAAATATACTTATTACTTAGGTTGCCTGCCTATATAATCATACTGGTAGGCGAGATACGCTGCCTATAAGTGCGGAATCATGCCATGTATCACAGTAACATGACAATATGAAATATGACTAATGCTGCCGTGAACTTGGCCTAGCGTCCCCTAGCCACCGTTCGCGTAGCTGTCTTTCAGCAGGTATCGTGAGAGTTAATTCTTTATTCGCTCTCTCTTTCACGGGTCGTCTGGTAAGTCCGCTTACCGTTCTACTAAACTAGGCCTTTTCCCGTTTCGTTGCCTGTTTGCTGCTGGCCAGCGTCCACAACTCAAGGTCAACAAACGAGCTCGCCACTCTCAACAGAATCTCCTTCTCCTTTAAATCTAAAAAAGGCCACCATGGCAAGGCGCCATTTCCGTATCTGTCCAAATGAACGCAGCCTGAGACGTCCAGCTTGCCCGGGCTAGCCTAGTATTGGCCCTTGGTGCCGGTCTCGATGCACCAACGAGAAGGCTTTCCTGCCATCCCCTGTCGCATGCTCTGCCATGTTCCCTCAGACTGCGAGTCTGCTGCTCTTGTCGCCGCTGGTTTGCCGCTTGGCCTGTGGCTTGCGGTGCGCTGGACCTTTTTTGCCCGCGGCTGGCTGCCGCTTCTACCGCCCTGGCTTTCTTGCGCTTGCTTGCACACCTGCAGGGCCTTATCGGCAGCAATAGACATTCGTCTGATGGCTGGTTTGCAACCTCCTCTTTGTAGCAGTCTATTCTAGTACTTCTTCTTCCGCTCGCTGTCTTTCTATTCATCGTCTTCTTCATCACCGCTACTTTTGTTAGCTTCTAGGCTTGGCAAGGTGCTACTGCTACTATCCGTTAAGCCCTTCTTTTCCGCCGGTGATGCCAACCAGTAACGCAGTTAGTAGGGCTGACTTGGAAATCCAGACCTGGTTGCGAACCCGTCTTCTCTAGGAGTAACAGCGGTATGTCAGACTTATGTATAGGGTCACAGCATTCAGCACGTGCTATCGTGTAATGGGTTCAACTTTCGCCTAATACCGTAAGACAACCAACATCTTGACCCTCTACAGTGCGAATCCATATCAATCTCCGGTTCTGGTCAAACCCATTTTTTACTGTTCTATATAGTAGAGCGTGTCAAGAGCTATCTAGAGGATGTCGTAAAACTTTTGCCCAATACTTAATGTGGCTGTAAACGTGATGGCTGTGGGAGTGAATGGTGATGATCTGACTCTTAAGCACAGTTATCGCCAAAGACCCATCAAGCAAGGCGCAGAAGGGAGAAATAGCTAATAATTGATCAAGGGTGTGACCGGACTTGTAATTACCTCTGGCACGCCACTGGCGTCTTGATGGGAGCCAGGAGTCCCCCTTGCGCAATGCTGTCGAGGGGGCGGGGCTACTCAAGCTCACTAGAACTGTGGTCAAAAGAGCTGTTGCTATAGTCAAAAAGACAATGTTAGCTCCTGATGGTTCCCGTATTGACGCATTATCTGCTTAAAGATTGAGATGTGGCACAGTCCAGAGGTGCCGTATGTCGGGTTATACGTATCGTGATTATCATGTGCCGGGTGAACTGGTCTAGACTGCTTATGGTGGTATAGAACGCTTACAGCCATGAATACGCGGCCACGGTGACAGCCTCTTCCCAGAGCTTCCACTCTAGAGAACCGTGGAACTAGAGAACCAGTTCCATCAACGTTTTCAAATCATGGCTTCGCGTGGTATGCCCTGGGAGAAACATACAGGTTTATTCACAGGTCAGCTATTACTCTGATTCCCTTGCTAATTGTTGCTCTTACTGCCCTGGGGGCCAAGGTCTGCCTGTAGAAGCAAGATGGCGTGAGCTACGGCAAATTCGTGGCATCATTCATTTGAACCTTCCTGAAAGGTGACAGCTTACCTAGATCGATTGAAGGCGAGTTGGAACGCAGCTGGCGTCTAGCCAACCTTTGCTAGCTAAATCCCCCCCCCCCGCAAGCCTAGCGCCCCCAGGTCCAAACCATTTTTTCAATCGTCTAAGCCCTCAAGAGAGACGAATGCCTAACGTTGCATTGAATCGCAAATTCTCTGTTCTTTAACAAGAGCCCGGCCTCAGCAAGTCTTGCCAAATGGTTAGCCAAAAAGACGGCCACATGCGCAGCCGCGGTTTCAACAAGGCGCAGGCGAGACACAGATGGCCCTAACTCCCTCTACACTTGCAGGCTTTTGAGGATGGACGCCAAGTTTGTCCGGCTTCTAGTAACGACACGGCTGATAGCTATCTTTGCCGATTGGAGAGGCGGTCCCGGGCGGCCGTGTCGCAAATTCAAGGACGGCAAGAATAAAAGGGAAGATAAAAAAAAGGCTGTTCTAAAGTACATCAAACACCAAAAGCGGGCTTATAAAGTGGCCTTAATGGCCTGCCTTTTACCGGGAGATGGCGACATTTCGAGTCTTGTTTAAGAGACAAGCAGAAGCTTGGAGACTTGAAGGTTGAAAGACGTGAATAGGGAGATTGGGGACAGAACCGGGGACAAGATGTCCGAGCTCGTATTAAAGCTCCAAAAGGCGTTTGAAAAAGCCGTTGGGGCTCTAGACGAAGACTTGCGAGCTGTTAATCGAACTCGGTTAGATGAATGCCTGTAGATGAATGCCCCTGAGAAGCTGCCGTGATGGCGCTGTAGATTTCTAATGCGACATCGGATGTACCCGTATTAACTCCTGTCTGAATCTACTGCACTCCTACGCGTGAGGCTTGGTGCTTTTCAACTTATCACTAGAGAGTTTGTGTCTGTGTTGGAGAAAGCAGCGTCGAACCCAAGAGAACCGTCACGTTCCGACAACGGCACATTCCCCGTCACCTCTGAGGCAGGTCCCTCGTGGCTAATGTGGGTCTGTTTGTTCTGCCTGTCCGTCTACCTGATCCGAGGTACCTGGTATCCCGGTGTGGTGTGCCTGTCTGGCACGGCACACCCGGTGAAGGGCATGCGTCCACAGGGGGAAGGACCGCCCGTGACAGTGCAAGTGGTGAGCCTGGAAAGCTGGCAAGGAAGGTACACTAGGTAGGTATCCATACACCATACGCTAGACCTTTCTACCGCCGTTGTGACATGAGCTTCCAGTCTTTCATAACATGCTGAGGCCTGTCAGCTCACATCAACGATGCCTTGCAGACTCGGAATTGCCAGGTACTATCAGCTATAGACGCATTGATCAAGGTATTTGCTGACACTGGTTTTCACAGACTCACAGTTAGGGACTAAAAAGCAGCCCATCCCATCCCTACCATCTTGGCCCTGATCCGCCGGTTTGCCTTCGTCCCTCGGACAGACACCTCCCTACTGTTCCTGCGCCGCCAGCTCAAAAAGCCATGTTCGCGCCCTACCGGTCCGTCTTTGTTGATCGGCTACACGCCCGCAGAGCGAATCAACACGCCCGAGATGCGGAAATCCTGGTGGAGCTGGGTCGACTTCGAAGCGGGTGTAAGTAAGCTGGCGAAGCCCGCCCTTGGTGGCGTTGATCCCCCCGTTTCGTTGCTGTCGTCGCCGTGGCTGATGGTGGGAAGTCTTAGCAAGCGGACATGTCCAATCAACGTCAAACTAGCAGTCGACCACGATCCACGACATCTTGTTTCAACCCACCATTCTGGGTGCATCACCCTCGCTACGTCCTCGTTCTTGGAACTACGAACTCGACCTTCCAGACATGCAACAGCTCCTTCAAGAAACCCAGAAGCCGCCCACACCACCGGCCTTCCGGTACCATAATGATTCTTCTTCGGACGACGGCTCCATCTACGATTCTGAACCGCATCTATCATACACACAATTGTCGGACTTGGAGGACAGGGGCTTGGCCCAAACCAACACACCCACAGTCGGCAGCCCGTGGCTGATCTGGCCGCGTAGGATGATGGCGCTATTGGAGGAATGTCTGCTGGGGGGGGAATGATGGCAGACACTATCTGGGACATGCCAGATGATTACAGAAGTAGACTAGGTACAGACAGGCACACTGAACAAAGCCATTTCCACAGGACAGAGGTCCCCCCTGCGTGTGCTATAGACATGACCTCTTTGACAATGGTTTGCCTACACCCCGGTCATTCCTCAAGGTGAAGACGTAGAAGGACAACCAGCTGGGGTCTAGCCAACTTTTCATGGCGCAGCATAGGGCACATACTTCAACAGTAGCGGATATGGTATTTGACGGCGAGTGGGTGCTAAACCCTGTGGCCAGTGACCCATGAAAGGGAAATGGATTGAAATCTACACACACACTATTTATCATCATCTTAACAGCTCAGTTTCCGCGCAGTGACCACGTCCTAGTCATGGCTCCAACCTTGAATGACATTGCTAGTTGAGCAAATCCAGCCGTCCAAGATTAATAAGACAGACGTAATTGATAACCTGCTGAGGCAACTTCTCGTGGGCAACCTTTGCAATGACCACGACACAGCATCTTGGATCGAGTGCACCGAACATGCAGTCTTCAGGGAAGACCTCTCTAACCTGACGATCGATGCCTGCTGCCTTATAGCCCCTCGTCCATGCGCTCCTCGTCTTGTTTTGCCTGTGTGTCTGCATTGGTGCTGGTTGAGACGTGCTGGGAACCAAGCTCGGCTGCAAAGACAAATGGTGGAGAGCATCGAGGTTATGAAGTCGTGGGGGAGGGGGGGTGCCGGGCCGCATTGTCAAGGCTTCTTTGAACGAGGTGGCACGGTGGTGGACATTTCTATAGAGTACGACGAGTTTGTCAAATTGCGCTCGAGTCGGGCAAGCAACCCGTTGTACCTGGGAAGGCGTGGTCGTTTGGCTGGCTTTTGGACGGCGTATCGGGCCTACATCGTGCGACACATGTGGGCGTCGGCGCGGGAAGAGTAGGCATGTTCTGACTGACTGTGGACGAGAAGACGTGAAAGGGCGATCGAGTTTAGTTCAACACTTGGGTAACGTCCACTGTGATGGGCGACATGGATGGCGTGCGTCGGCGCTGGTCAAGGTACGCCAACGTGCTGTCTGCTCTTGTTGCAGAGACGCATGCGAGGAGGACAGGTGCCTTGGGGCATTGTGGCGTGCGGATGTAGGTGTGGCGTGGCGCGGTTCATATGGCGTGGCGCGCGGCGTAGGAAAGGTCCTAGCGCGTTCTTGACCCAGTTGGGTTGATCCAGGAACGCAGCCTAAATTTATTTGACAACGCAATGCGTTGCAATGACGCGTGGCAGCAACATACTATTCAATTGATTGGAATCATTCGGCCAATTGCCTCCTCATTTCCTCACCTCAAACCATGAAAGAACCAGATGGTACTCTAGGATCTGTGCGGCCGTGATTGTGACGGCGTGCAGCTGGCGTTACGTATATTTACTGAGTCGATTCGGCCTTGATCAACCCTCACTACCCAACTGGGTCGATTCAGCAGCAATCAACCGATATCTCGGTAGCAGTAAGATTCCCCATCTCTGTGCCAGGACCTCCCGCCTCCACGCATCCCTAACCCCTGCAGTCACATTACTTTATCAAGACGGGATGCTGACCAGCCACCTATTGGCACCCTCGCCTACCCAAGTATCTTTCCGTCAGCCAGTCGGCTCTTCTTCATTTCATTACCACCACCACTACCACCACCAACAACACCGACCTGCCCACACAATCAGGTGCAAAAATAAACAACTTGACTCCAACCCTTGCCCCTCGCTTCCATGTACTTGCGCTCAAGTCGAATGCGGTCGCTGGGTCGATGTGCAGGGGAAACCAATGTTGAACAGGAAGTCGTCGGGATTGTCAGCAATGCGTTGCTTGTTTTGGTCGAGGGAACAGTAATGTGAGTCAGGTGGAACGAGGGTGAGTTTTTGGGCGTTGGATCTTGGAAAAATGGCAACTGGAGGGTGATGATAACCTGGGTGCGTCATGGAGAAATGCATGCCTTGCGGGGGCTGGTTCGGAGGGCTCTTTTGGTCTCGGCGTTAGAGGGTATTCCTGGATAAAACATATATTAGTAATTAATTCCATGTAATCTTAGAATCTAATTGACAGTCAGACCGACTGGGTTGATTGTAACTGTGAGAACCGATCGGGAGAAATTCCGCCGTTGTACAGAGTCGCTTGATTCTGGAAAGATGGTCAACAACGATGATCTGGTGAAGGGTGGGGGGAGGGAGATGGGAATAGAGGGGGAAGTAGGGTGGAGGCGCAAGAGGCAGAAATCCTTGGAGGTGTGGCAGCTTTTAGGTGCCTGGTATAGGCAGCTTTTTAGGCAGCCTTTTCGGCACGGTCAATTTCTTGGTACGGGCAGCTGTTTCTCATGGCAGCCTTTCAGAGCCGCCGAAGGTACTTACGACCACGGCCACTTCTTGGAATGTTACCCGCGTGCTCCCGGGCCAGGGCAGGTGCCACAAGACATGCAATTATCACGACAAATTCCGAAACCAAAGCCAATTGCCAACAAAGATAACGTCACTAATTCCATCCACCAACCGCATCAACACAATGAGACAGGTACGTGGGGTCAAGTACAGATAGGATAGATAGACAGACGATTACCTACAGCAAGCATTCTTGGCGCATGTTGTCAAGTAGTCTGGACATCTATCTGTCTAGCACCGCACATAGAATGCATCCATCGCATCGCAGACGCGTGGCTGAATCTTGGTGCACTAAAAACACCAATAGCATCAGGACTAGCGTCCAAAAGCAGCAGGTAGGCAGATAGCAGCATCCTTATCAGACCATAGCTGGTAGGGATTACAGCAATAGACCCACCTCACCTTTTTAACGGTCAATCAAGTAGGTAAGTGAGTGAGTGAGCGAGTGAGCGAGTGAGTGAGTGAGTGAGTGAGTGAGTGAGACCCTCAGGATGCAGTGGATAGGTGACTGCTGGGTGGTTGGTCCCTAACACCAAGACGTTAAAGGAGTGCTTGATTGTGTACAAATCGTGTACTGTCCGAAGTAGTCTCACCCAAGTTTCTTGCCAAACTGTTGGATCCCCTTCACACTGCACATGGCATTCCTTGCTCTGGCCCAACCTTTCATTACACGCCATGCGCAACTCTCAGCTCTTATGAATCCAGAAAGAAGGCGCCCAGTAAGAATAACTGTAAGGCTCACACACTCCGGGTCTCGACAATTGTCGAGAATATGCTTGATGGTGCAAATGGACTCGGAAGGCTCGGAGCAGCGCGCTTTCTGCCTGTAACTAAAGGTCTTTCATCCCGTGATCCTTGGCCCTTTTCATGACGCAGGCTGATGACAGCATGCTATGATGGTCATGACTCAACATGTTCAGGTTGTGGGTGTTGGGCTGATCATGGGGTCCTTGTGCGGCCGCTGAGGATCTGCGTCTTACTGTTATTGGCAGTATGAAGTAGCTCCATAAGCAGGCACCAAGCAACAGAAAGAAAAGCGAACAATCAACGGTAATGGGCATCTTTTACCAAAGAATGTTTTAAATGATGTCAACACCACTAATGTGACGTGCCTTGTCTTATTAAGGACAGTAACTAAGTAAGCCTTGGTTATGCCTGTGTTGAAGGGGGACCCATAGGTCACGTGACGTCAAAATTGGCCAGTCTCGGCCCCTCACCTTCTGGCCCACCAACCCACGGGCTAGTTAGCTCTTTTCCTAGCTTCACGCATCACCACCATCACTTTGGTGCAATATACGCAAATATTGCCCACTTCGTCGCCTCACCTCCCACAGCCTGTGGGCTCCAGCAACGGTCGACGTTGGGCCTACCACGAATTCAACCTCTCCGTCAGCATCCCCAGGTCCTTAATCACCGCCTTACACGCGCGGTTCACCTGGAGTGTGTTGTCCGCCACGCTGAGCCGTATATGCCCTATCGACCTGGTCATCCTGGTCAGCATCTTGATGTCGTCATCCATCTGCTTACGTTTGTCTGCCATTTCCGAGCCAATGTCCACAATGACGTGACAGGACATTCGCAAGCCGTCTTGCTGATCTTGCAGATAGGTATCGAGGACATGGGCATCCATGAGAGGTGACCCGGCCACGTCCGCGTCGGGCACCGTCTCCCTCAGGCCAAGACTGACACGGCCAAAGCTGTCGCCTAGCCTACAAACCAGCCTGCTGACCTTGTGCATGGCAGGGGCCGTCATGTGATTGTTGTATACACTGTTCCGGTACTCTTTGGCCTCAGACAGGAAGTCGAGGACGGTTTGCATCTGCACGTCAAACCTGTCTGCAGACGCCCTGCATGTTTCCAGCCCGCTCACAAGAGGGACACGACACAGGACCCAGGGCAAAGGCACCCGCCGTTTGCGCCCTGCCCTCTCGGCAAAGTCTTGGAGCTGCAACGTCAGGTGGGACAGGCCGAGCTCTTCTTCGCGGAGGTGTGCTATCCAGTGCAGATCAGTCGCCTCGTACATGGTGAACAGGAAATTCATGGCAGAATTCAGCTGCGTATCCCGCTGCACGTTGGTCGTCATCTCGGACAGCGCGTTCACCCCTGACTCTGTCCGGTAGACAACGCCGAGGACGGTGCTGAGGTCGGGAACAATAGGGGAGAAGTCGGCGGCGGCGGTAGAAGAGGAGGGATTCCAGGGACCGGCATCGTGTGCCGACGGGGACAAAATACCCCACGCAGCACCCATCAGGCCCGACAGGGCGGCCTGCGGCAATGCGAGCGGCGAGGAAAGCAAGTCCGCCACGCTTCTTATTCGGGTCTGCACAACGTCACAGAACCAGGCCAGCACCACCCACGAGATGATACCAAGCAGGACCGCCAGGACGACGCAGTAGTGCCGGATGAAGAAACGCAAAAGACGCAGCAAGAAACCCAGCCTGCCACGCTTGTTGTTTTTATTGTTGCTGCCGTGGCCCGGGTGCGCAGATTCAAGACTGCCAGCGACTCTGCAGTCCTGGTGATGCGACGTCGTCCAGTTGAGCGTGGCTCCGCTCGCGACAAGTATGGCGTCTCGGAAGCTGTACTTTTCCGGTTTCTCGCCGCGATGGCCTCCGGCCGGGTGCTGCTGCTGCTGCTGATGCTGATGATGATGATGATGATCCTCATACGGCTCTTGACTGATGGCCGTTTCCTCGTAGTCTCTGTTGCCCCCGTCCTCGCTGCCCTGTCCTTCGGGTGTCGATTCCGTGTACCAAAATGTTTCTGGCGTGTCTGAGAACCTCACCCGCCTCTGCTTAGCCTCATCGGGGGCTGGTCCTCGCTGTTGCGCTCCTGCAGCAGCGTGACGCTTTGCATCGGCTTCGGCTTCGGCCCGGACCTTGGCTTGGAGCAGTCTGTACGTCTTGTTCTCCCGTTCTCGGTCTTCTCTTCGCGAGCTGGAGGGCATGATTTCTATCTGATAAGATGTTGAATGTTTTGTTGTCGTTGAGTTTTGTAACGTGAGCTTACTTAGCACCAGAGGATTCAATACGTCCTGTCGCCAACTTATGTAGGGACTAGCATGCCATGTATGATGGACAGACACGGAATCACTTGTATCCTGTGGTTAGAAGCATTAGTTCTTTGCATTCACACAAACCACAGTCACATAAGTCTCTTGGCAAAGGTCGAGGCTAGTAAGAGCGACACATCACATCTACGGCTTCTGGACAATTCGCGACAGAACAGACGAACTGGTTGCTCTCTTTCTCTCTCCCCTGTTCGAAACCATCCGTAACTAAGTGCCCATCAAGAACCAAGGAAAGAAGGACAATGGACGGGTTTCGGAATGATTCCCAATGGGACCAATATGCTCATGGCTGGTCCATACCACCTTGTTTGGGCTTCGCGTGACGAAACACGAACAAAGGACGGGAACTAAGCCGACATGTTACAAGTTTGAAAATAATGGTATTTCTGTTCCATCGCCGACCATGGCGTTTCTCTGGCTGAGAGTAGAAGGGGGGACAAAGTGAAAGAATAAGATGTTATTCATATCCGTCGCCGTGCCCAAAGTTGGACAGTCAACCTGCGCACACCGCTCATTCGCTTCAAGATTCCTTGGTCCACATACAACGCCTTCCACCATGTGGCCGTCCAATAGTCCTCATTCTCATTGCAGACCCCAGGGCCAACAGCGCAACAGCCAGCCACGCGTCACCGCTATACCGTCCGACAGCAGGTACAATACGCATATGCTATCACGGAGCCCGGTCCCGGAACAAACTCCCGCCCCGTGTAGTCGGCGCCGTCCGACCAAGATAGCACTCGTTGACCGCGTGGCGCTTGTTTTGCTTATCGGACTGGTCATCTTTTACTTGTACAGCCCGAGCCTTAGCAGAGATGCGGGCGGGGACTCGACGCAACACGGTCCCGGGAGCCTCAAGAAGCATATTTCAGAACCAATCGAAGGCAGAAACGGCCACGCCGTCACCCCAACACGCGCCCGCATCTGCCGCGTGATCCGCCGGCTCCACGCTCGCCGCCAGCAGACGCTCCCAGCGGGGGACACCCCGGCCGCGCCGGTGCCGTACCCCGAACTCTTCGAGTACCTGGGACTCGATCCAGACGCCGGGCTGGGCCAGGCCGCCGTCTCCAAGGCGTGGACCGCACGCCTCTTGGAACTGGACGCGGCCGACAGGCCCTGCCGAGATGAGGCTTGCAGGTCAAACAACGCCGCGGCCGTTCGGCAGCTGATGATGGAGGGCTCTGACACGGGTGACAGCGGCGGCGTCGTTGAGGAAGAAGGGCTGATCCACGCGGTAGCGTCGCTTCTGTGGGAGGACGGCGCCCGTGCTGAGTATGTCAACCATGTCCTGCCCGTGCTTAGGCCGACGGCGTCAAGGATCCCGCTCTTTGGCCGTTCCAGTGGTGCCGGCTTTGAGGCCGTGTGCCCAGGTGACTAAAGGCAGGTTGGGGTGGTCCGCTCAGAAGCAACAAAGTCTGTCCATGTACGCCGGCCAAGGAGGATAAAAAGGGGCAAGTACGCTCAAGATTGGATGGTTGACGGAGGGAGATAGAAGGGAAACAAGAGAAGCATGCGCATTAATACCTAGCTATAGAGGATCCGGAACAGGAACCCAACGTCTTCCTCCTATTTCTTTTACATCAATGTCACGGAAAAGGGGCTTCAATCAGCAGTAAGATGAGTCGAACAAGAACGAAAAAGCGGGAAGAAACAAACGCTCTCACCTCCCGCCGCTCCATGCCGGCCCCTCCAAAGCCAATCCTAGGGATACCAGGGATAAGGCGGCTACAAGGCCGAGCCCTTGGCCGCCGGACGTGTAACCCCTCCTCTCAAGCTCGCGGTCAAGATAGACAAGCCTGGAGCGCACCTCGTAGGCGTCGTCTGCAACGATCTGTCTCGCTCTGCGCGTCCGCGCCTCGGCCGTCTCGGCGTCGGCCAGGACGCGGTACTTGACCGCCTCGACCTCGCAGAGCCGACGCTCCATGTCCAGCTCGACGAGCCGCATCATAGAGGCTTTGTACTGATTGAGCATCTCGTGCGTGACGTGGCAGGGCGTCGCGAGTACCAGCGCACGTCGGCGGGGCGAGGACCCGGCAAGCGCCGCGGTGACGGCGGCGGCATCGCGCGCCAGGTGTTGTTGATGAGCGAATCCCGGGATTGGTGGTGATAGTGGTGGTGGTAGTGGCAGCATGGGTACCCCGCCAACCAAAAGAGGGATCTTGGAGCCGCCGGAATGGAAGACGCGAGACCTGCGGAGGCCGGCCCGGTGATGAGAATCTGGGCGGGCCGCCGAGCCCGCCGCGCCGGGTCTCTGGAAGGGACGCAACGGCGGCGCAGCGCCTTGAAATGTGAAATGTTCCCGTCCAGTACCAAAGCCGTTCTCGACCCTGCTCTGAGGAGGTCCGTTGGGGCGCCTGAGCGACGGAGGGGGTTTGCCGAGGCTTCCTGCTGGAGCTGGAGCCAGGCCGGGCAAAGGGATGACGACGGGAGCCGGAGTCGGGGGCGAGATGATTGAGGCAGCCGAATCTGCTTCCAGCTCGATTCGCACGACCGAGTCATCGGCTTCGCGTTCATCCCGGACGTCGCCCTCCTGCTGCTGTCCCTCCTGCTCCGGCTCCGGCTCCGGCTCCGGCTCCACCTCGTCCAGTATCACACAGGCTTCGTCCTGATCGTCGTGCTGCCGGTCGACCTCGTGATGCGGGGGCTTGGAAATGTCGCCGTCCCAGCCATGCCGGGCCCAGGTATCCATGAACTTGGGGTAGCTGGACAGGGAAGAAGTGTCAGTCAGTGTCATCACCGGACAACTGGGGAAAGGGAACGCGCGACATACAACCTCATCTGGCCGCCCTTTTCGACGACACCGACGAGCATCGGACTGTGCTCTGGGCTGGACCTGAGTATGTCGATGCGCGCCCTTAGCGCGGTGAAGAGGCGGGGGTATATGACCTCGATGTACTTCTGGCCCATGTTGCTGATGCCGAGCCGGCGGTGCAGCTCCTGGATACGGTAGTCGACGGACAGGTTCGTCAGCTGGTGCTTGGCGATGTGGCTAAGCATGACGATGCGTTCCTTGAGGTTCCAGTGAATGCGCATCTGCGGGTTGATCTCGAGGCCGTGGAAGTGCTGCGTGCGAAAGGCCTATAGTTAGCGAATCCGCTTTGCTTTAGGAAGGGCAAAGGGTTTTGTTTGTTTAGTTTGCTGCTTACCGTCTTGGTCGGGCGAGCCGCGGCGTTGTTGAGAGGCATGATGGAACAGGTGCTGATGAGGGTGAAGACGGTGAAGATGATCATGTAGAAGATGATGATGATGATGCTGATGAGTTGACGATGGTTTGCCCCGCCCGACGGGGGAGGAACCGACAGGTTCGTTTGCATCCGCTTCACCAGCCGGCTCGCACACAATATCAGTTTGTTGACAGAGTGATTTCCCGTCAAAGGTTGTCGCTCGCAAAGACGCAGAACCTGTCTCAAGAGAGGAGCAGCAGGAATTGCAGCAAATCAGGCCAAGATACAGCCAGCCGCTATTTGCTCTTCACAAAGGGGGACGGATTTGTGCAGCATACGATGGCGGCGAGTGCGTGTCATGGCCGTCAGCGTCCGGTTCCCCCCCTCTGATTGCGGCCCTGCGCATGCTAGGCGCCAAACTGCTGCTGGTGATGGCTGTCCTGGAACGTGAGACGGAGTACACAGGCGCTGAGGTGCTTGATCTCTGCATCGACGTCGACCAAGGCCTGCGCGTGCTTCTTGTAACTGCTCTGGGCACTGACAAGCTCCTGCGTGAGATGCTCCAGCTGCGCGCGGGCGTTGTTATGGTCGTCCTTGGACGTGTCTCGCATGGAAGGTTCTGGTTGTTGCAGCTGATTGGGACGGGGGAAGGCTCTGGAACCGTTGTCGTTTGCGGAGAAGAAGAAAGAGGAGGAGAGGGGGGCCACTTCTTGGACGTGGGCTGCCGCAATGCCAGTAGAATCACCAGCGACACCGCTCGGTGGGCGCTCGTCGTGGCGGGTGGACGACAGCGGCGGCGAGGGCTGCGGCAGCACGAGGCCGTTGGCGTGGGAGATGAAGCCGGCGGTGGAGGCGTTTGATGCCACGTCCGAGACATCCGAAGGGAGGGCCCGGCGGTCAGGCATGGGTTCGGGGGGTTCGGGGGGCATCATGATGGCGGCCTGCTTGCGCCTGGACGACTCACCGCCGCGGGTGCCGCGGCGGGTCCTGACGCGATCGGTGACGTGTCCCTCGCGGACCTCGTGCTCCCAGAGGTTGACGATCTTGGCCGAGTGCCTAGGTATCTGTTGGGCGCGTTGTTCAAGGTTCATGTCGGTCAGCGTGGTGGATGGGGTGCCGGGGGGTGAGCGGTCGGGCAAGGGACCGGCGATGGGCCGGCTGTGGCAGGTCGTCTGGGGCTGGGACTGGTTGAAACGGGCGAGAAACTGTCTCTCCTGGGGGAGCAGATGCTTGCCGGCCACCTCGTTGAGGGCGGCGACGTAGGCACGCCGTTGACCTGCGTCGCTGTCCTGGTGGTGATCCACAAGTCTGAGACGGTGCGCGTCGCTGTAATCGGCGATGGACTGGGCGGCCAAGGGGCTGTCGGTGAAGGGACTGTCTTGCAAGCCCTGACGTCTAAAGGGAGTCGACATCTCGGCTGGGACAGAGAGGGGGGGAGAGGGGGGATAGGAGAGACAAGGGCGAGACAGATGGACAGATGGAGACAGGCAGAGGTGAGACAGACAAGAGATGGGAGATTCAGATTCGGATAAACATGCGTCTGGGAGTCTCGGAGAGATTTTGGGCGTGCTGGATCATGACGGGCAAAAAGGGGGGAAAGAAGGAGGAGAAAACAAGAGAGGTTTTGGAAAGATGGACGAGAGGGGAAAAGGAACAGGCAAAAGAAATAGACGTAGAGGGGAGGTTGGTTATCAACCAGAGTAAGGAAGATGGAGAGAGAGATAGAGAGAGACGGGTTGTCCATGACGGTACATAGTAGAGAGACTTGTTCTCTCTGGCCAAAAAGAGCAGCAAACAGAAAACGGCCATGTATATGTATGGTTCCGATAACGACCCATCCATGTGCTGATCCGAAACTGACTTGTGTGAATATGATATCCGCCAGTATGTCTTGATCCATGTGGAATTCGCTTGTCCATCTCCATCTGCTTCTGCTTCATCTGACCTCACCTAGCCGTCGTAAACAGCGAGACATCCAGCGAGAGTGAGATGGGGACATATAGATGATATGGCACCTCGCAAGCTGCCAATCTCTGACCATCTGTATCAAAATGAAGACTCATCGCTTCCAAGAGTGACCAGAAGCAAAAGAAAAGTCCGCACAAAAATGAATCCCAAAAAGAAAGACCTACACCTCTTTCACACACACACACAAACCACCATCAACAACAGTCAGAGCACTCGGTCAACATCGTGCTGCTCCTGTCCTGCGGCGTAGCATGGTCCCAAGGCAAGCCACCATACAAGGCGGTTCTGACCCGTTCTTTGCAATATCCGCATCGTTCAAGGCCTGGTCGAAGCCTCCATGTCTCGTCAGTCCCCCTCCTACTGCCCCGGAATGCCACGAGAGATGCCTAGACTAACCATGTTATTTGCAGATCCGACCATCCAGTTCCGCCCGCACGCGAGCCCATCATCCATCGTTTGTAACATGGGCATATCCTCCTTTGGTCTCCCGTAAGTGTGCTTCCCACCCTCACCCCTCCCGTCATCAATATGCCGTGTATGTTGTGGAACTGCCCAGACTGACAGTGCCGTGCTCAGATCCGAGATAACCAGCCATCCTGCCAGCCAGCCAGCCAGCCTATCCGCGAGCCGATCCAATCCATACACAAACTTGTCATGCGTTTTCTCTCCACGAGGCCAGCCGGGGAAAAGGAGCCGCACGAGCGTCCACATGTGTCCTTCTCTTCTCCCTCCATACATGCACAACCAGGAAAAGGACACGCTCGTGCGACCCGGCAACGGCTCAGAGCAGCATGACCCCCCCTCCCTCGGCGGCGCGACGGCACAAGCATGACAAGAGGCTCTCGTCAAGTGTCAATTGAGAACCCAAGACAAACCTCGAACCATCAAAAGGACTGTCTGCATGGCCTGCCTGCTTCACGTCTCCTTCATCTCCCGTCATCAGAAAGTTCCTCATTTCTGCCGGGCTGACCCGTCCCGTCCTCCCCCCTTGTGCGTGCGCATTCTCTCAGTTCAGGGCAGACTTGCCGGCGCCCATCCCTTCCCCCACAAAAGAGTTAGCGCGGTCCGGGCAACGCTGCTTCTCTCGAGTGGGCACGGGGATGGGCCCGTCTTGTTTGCTCCAGGCCGACAGGAGGTTGCAGGCATCAAGAGGTAGAGAGGTTTCGGCACGAGACGGCTCGGCAGGGAACACGGGAACCGACGGGAGGAGTGCCGCCGAGATGAAATGAAAGGCCCAAGTTTGCGTTGCTGTCCCTTCGTCCCCGTCTTTTGTCGCTAGCGCCACATGTAAACAAGCAAACATGTACCATTGGCTGCTACAGACGCGACTTGACGGTCTGAACTTGACGGAAACCTTTGCACCTCCCACCCTACCTACACAGACATCAGTCAATAAGGCAGGCGTTGCGAATCCTTGAACCGCCCGCTATGGGATGAATCCATGCAAAGGTTTCCGCTCAAGACAGACAGCAACCTGGTTGGCTGGCCGGTGCCCCCTCCCCCTTTTCTCTGTCCATCTGCCTCTCAAGACTGGCAGCTCGCCTCCCGCTCTTTGTGGTCGTGACGCACCTACACACAATAACAACCGTGGATGCCCGGACACGGTTCGTTCTGGTGTGATGGAGCGCTGACTACGAGGCGGAGTGCTGAGCGCCCCATTGGGGGGGGGGGGGGGGGGGGGGGATGGGGGCGGATGGGGGATTCACCTCGCGCCTCGTCGATTGTGCCGCGTCATGGTTTGGAGAGGCCTGGTTGCCCGGCCCGTTGTCTCTCCGACCAAGGCTGCCAAGGACGATGGCGCAGTGTCGGGATGGAAGCAGGACTGATGATGAGGCAAGGGTGAGGATGGCGAGGGGCAGGGGGCAGGGGGAAAGATGCAAGTATCCCTCCCCCCCTCCCCCTTGTACAGGAGGTAGACAGTATACAAACACCATCTCGTAGACAGTAACAAATCCATCTTGTCCAGGAACATCATGGCACACGTACACAGTGCGCGGCGTACTGGACGGCGTTACACAAGGTTGAAAATTCTTTCCTCATCCATGTCCATGCTTCTTCTCCTCATCTGACCGCCTGTGTGTCCCGTTTGTTTGTTTGCTTGCGAGGACATGACACTTGCTTGACAGAACCGACATCTTTGCCATGTCTCCCTTCCCTGTCTCTCTCCCGGTTCCTCTCTTCTCATGCTTCTTCCCCTGTCCGTCACCGTGGGGAGGTAAGTTCTCATGCCATCATCTGTCGTCAACGTTAACCTCGGTCCTGTGTCCTACTCGGTAAGCCCCCTGTTATGCCTGTCTTTGTGAATGAACGAATCTACAGACCACGCGCACAGAGAGAGAAGGTTCTCCCCCTACACGGTTGGTGCGGCGCCTCTTTAGTCCTGATGCCGTGTTTGCTGATCAGCCAGAGGATAATGACGCCGTCGTTTGGCCGTAGCCGTAGCCGGACACGCATTGATCCAGCCATGCGGGCTCGCCAACTGCGGCGATTCCACAAACACCTCGATGCCCAGCGCCCCAACCACCAAGACCTGCTGAATTACTTTTCCGCCGCCGTCCTCGACCAAATTGACACCCTCATCGACTACGGCGTCGGCTGGGAGGCGCCGGCAGATGGCGAGACAGACTGGGAGCCCAAGTGGACCAACAAGACTTCCTTGTCGGCCCAGCTGCAGCACATCTCGAGGTGGTACGACGAGAAGAAGGCCGGCGACGATACCGATGCCGCCGCCGCTGCTGCTGCTACTGCTCCTGGCAACCACACGAACCGCGATGACCAAGGTGCGGCGGCGACGCCTCCCGTCCGGTCCAGTTCCGAGCCTCCGTCTGCCGTGCTGCTGCTGCCGCCTCCATCGTTACCGGCAGCACGACCTAGCGAATCCGACTCGTTTCCAAGATCCTTTTCTGGCTTGAACATCCAGGGACCGCCTCCGAAGACGACGACGACGACGACGACGACGACGACGACGACGAGGGGCACCTCTCTGCCTCCGGCACACCGGCGGCTGTCGGATCGGTCGTCTGCTCGCTCACTCCATCCACCTGTGCCACTGCCACTCTCAGCCGCTGCCGTGTCGGACGACGACGCAAGGGACATGGACCGCATGCGTCAAGAGATGGACAGGTTTGAGTCCGCGTACGAGAAGATGGATCCCGAGTTCCTGGCCACCCTCGAGGCCACCAAGGCGGCCTCCCTGGCCTTCCGGGACCTTGCGGACAAGCGCGAGGTCCTCGCCGCCGCGCGGCGCGAGACGTCTGACAACAAGGCCGCCATGGAAGCCCGCGAGGCCGACGCCAAGCGGGCCAAGAGAGCGGTGGCCACGGCGACGGCGGCGGCGGGCAGCCCAGGAGGTCCCGGCAACCCGTGGCAGTGGGAGGACAACCGGGACGAGCGTCGGAGCGCGTGGCGGGGGGCCCGCGACGCGTGGCTAGATGCCCTTGAGCGGGAGCACGGGGCGTACGATGCCGTCACGCAGGCCCTTGAGGCCGCAGAGCTTGCTGCGCGGGTTGAAGAGAACGCTTTGCAGGAATGGAGCCAGGTGCTGAAGAGCCGCCGGCGTTAGTTGGTGCTCTCTCTGTCTGGCTGTATGGAGCGACAGGTGAGTGACCGCCCTGTTGGACAAGGATATGTTGCATTAGAGGAATAGATACACACACACGTGATGAAGGGAGGAGAAATAAAATAAAAACGAAAATTCAGTGTCACTGATGTTGAGCACGGTTTCTATCTTGGCTACCATTCCCACGCCTGATGAGCGTCACATAGCCATATAAAGTTCTGCCCGCTCGAACCGTCCTCCCTCTTACACCAGCCCAGGACCTTCTTAAAGGTGGCAATGATATCTTGAACAGGTGGGAGGTACCAAAAGGTACAGGTAGCACCGCCTTCACCTAGCTCAACCCATGGAGCAGCAGGCGCGTGCTGTTGTCGGTCATGGGCGAGGCCACAACCTGGTCGCGTCGTGGACGAGGCGGCGGTCGACCCCGGTGGGGTGGCGACCAGGGCTGAGGTCTGGTTTCCCAGCCGCTCCAAGACGTCTCTCACGTTGCCAAGCTCTTGGTGGGTAAAGGCGACAATCCAGACCAAGGTGGTGGCTGTGTTGATGAGGGAGAGGAGACGATTGTATTTGGGAGTGCTATCAGCCAGGTCCGCGCGGGCGGCCTTTAAACGGCAGCCGGACATCCAGGAACATGACGATGACGCCTTGGCTTGCTGGCGAGCTCTGGCAGCGGGAATCAAGCTGTCGCGAACCATGCTGCTGAATAGAAGCAGGCGGGTATGCGCATCCGTCAACTCCCTCTCAAGGGCAGCCGTTATCCGGATGGCATCGTAGACGGGGTGTGCGAGATGTGCAAGGCCTGGGCCACCGAACAGTGTTTGTTTGAGAGAGCGGATTACGGCGTACGACGTTGTGTTGTAGAAGAGCATATTGTTTTCGGATGGATCAGCATAAGCGTCGGTCCCGGCGTGTTGCTCAAGGGCATTGACAAAGGTGGATATGGCAGTGATGGACTTGTAGGAATACGGAAACGACATGAAGCCACTGGTATCCAGCCAGCGCGTCGGCAGATCAACCAGCGAGTCGTGGATGGAGGAGCAGAGTAGGACGAGGTCATCTAGCATGGGTGACTTGGATTCCAGAGCCCAGTCGGTGGTGTCGTCGCAAAGGCCGGCCGATGTCTCTCGCAGATGAACGAAGAAGACGGTAATGGGGGTCGAAGCGCGGGTCGGGTCCGACAAACCGTGGCTGGCGTTGTAGTGCTGGTCGATGACGGCCTGGGCAGTGACGGTCAGGGGCAGGGGAGCATTGGCACGACGAGCGAGAAGCGCGGCCAGGTCATCAAATAGCGTTAATGGTGCGGCGCGTTTGTGTTTGCAGACGGGAGGGGGTGTCCTCGTCTCGTCCATCTTACCGCCACAAGGCAGGGGCCGACCAAGCAGAGGTGTAACGACCAAGTACAGGACGACGACGACGGCGGCAGCGAGCGTGAGTGCGATGGCGCCCAACAGCAAAGGTGTGGCTTGGGGGGGGTTGGCCCGGAGGAGTCGAGAACCGGCGGCTTCTTGGGCAGTCTCGGGTTCGGCGTCGGCTTCAAACTCGGCAGGACTGGGGGAAGACTCCGAGGCAGAGTCGAGAGCGGGATTCGTGGGGTTCGTGGCACGACCAATGTGGACGTCCTGGTTAATAGTGTAGAGATTGTATGCCGTGACCTGGGGTAGGCAGTCGACGTCTCCATAGACGGATCGGACGGGCCCGCGACGCCGGACATAGAGGCTGAGGGGGACATCAGGGGTCGGGACGAAGTCGTGGCCAAAGGCCATGTTGACGACCTGCGTGTCTCCGTATCGGGGAGTGGTGGCGGCAGAGGCGGCCGGGGGAAAGCAGAGGCGAATGCGCAGGACGGTGAAGGAGGGAGAGGATGGAGATGGCGAGGATGGAGTCGGCGAAGATGGAGACGGTGAAGACAGCCATGTCCGAGATGACGGGATCGGCTGCGACTCGGGAGGGGGCGAGGCGGACATTTGGATAAGTTCCGAGGCCGTTTGTTCTTGGATCAAGCGAGCCCTTGGTTCCCAGAGCTCAGCCGACGGAGCAAAAGAGACATGAACGAAGGGGAAGAAGATGAATGAACGAATGAATGAATGAATGGACGAATGACAGTAATAAGAAGAATACGACGCCGGGCCCGGTGATGCAAGGGAGGACGATGATGATGAAGTGGAGCGACGCCAAATATCGCAATTCGACGAGGAAACCCGAGTTAGTATTATTAATATTATTTACCTCGGCAGTGGAACAATGAGATGGAATTGATTTACCTGGTTTACTGCGTGTGTACGTGTCCCTACCTACCTCTGTTTGTTTGTTTATTTGCTTGTTTGCTTACCTGTCCGGTGATGGGAAAGGTCACTGGCCCCAATTTGTCCAGGCATCGAAACAAGGGTCTCCTAGTTTGTTTGTGTGGTTCAACACGAGGTTGATTGTTGCCAAAATGTGCCCACACATCCCTCGTTATCCATCAATCTCCATCCATCTCCCGTCACTGTTGGCAGCTGTATGAACGCATGAAGGCAAAGGCCATCTCTCTCACAATGCTTCTGCAGGCTGGCGATCTCAGGGCAAGTGGTCCGGCGAACTTCGCATCTGGGTTGGTATTGGGTCTATGATGGATCGGGCGGTGTAGTCGATATGGCCGGGGTTCCACGACTGGCATATCGGTGCTGTGTCTGCGTTTCTGTTAGTAGGCCCTCAATGGCGCCTGCTAGGTTCCCTTGGTGGTTGGGAATAGAAAGAAAGGAGGGACAGGGACTAGTTATGCTTACTTGGTTGTGGGCGACGTAGAAAGAAATGCAAACAGGTAAATCCTGTCAAAGTGGGCGAAATGGTCGCACGTGCCCGGATCAATGTGGGGCAATTAGCCGCGAATGCGCCAGTTATTTCTCAGATAGATCCGTACATTTGCCCCTTAGAAAGGGCCAATTAGTAATAGACGCGTAACATAGTAATAGATATACATATAATAAAGTAGTGAATTAAAAAAGAGTATTACTAGTTGTTAAATAGTAGGGATTATAATAGTTACTTAATTAATTCTGTTATATGTTCTATGTCTATAGTAAATTACTATAGAAATAGGGAAAAACCCCTATTTCTTAGTTAGGAAATCCCTAGCTAATCCTAGTAATATTATTTATAAAGTTATTATTAGAAGTAGGGCTAATTTACTACTTATTCCCTAATAATTTACTATAAGGTAACTATATATTTACTAGCTAATTTATATATAATTCTACTATATTTAATACACCCTCTTAGCGCTAGTAGCGTAATTAACTACTATAAAGCCTATACTAAATATTATCTATATATAGCCTATTTATTTATTAATTATTTTTTAATATTCTATATATTTTTTTTTCTATTTAGTAGTAAAGGTTTACTTTATTATTAGCTAATTCTTACTATTAATTTACTTTAAGGCGTATATATTAGTTACTTATATTTAATTAAGCTATAAATATAGTAAGTTATAGTATACTAAGCGCCTTTATTAATCTATTAGCTATTAATTTAGTAGACTTTTTATATTTAATAGTAATCTAATCTACTACTACTTCTTGTTATAGCTAGTAGTTATAAATATCTATATACTATAGCCTTATCTATAGTTAGATAAGCTCTTTAGTAATAAGCCTAATAGTCTAGGTATTATTATAGCTAATATAAATAGTTAGTAGCTATTTAGTAGCTACCTACTTATTAAGTAATAATTTAGTTCCTATTTATATTAATAGTTAAATACCTAGTATAGTAATTAATCTACTAGTAAAGAGCGCCTTCTTTATAGTAGATAATAAGGCTAGTAATTTAGCCTTAGTAGTTAACGTTATTACTATATCTTATTTATTAGCTTACTAAGAGATAAGCCCTCTAAATAGCTTTAGTACGTACGCTTATAAGCTATAATAGTTTAGTAAGTTATTAGTAAATAAGGTGTCTAAAGTAAACTCTAACGTATTATCTTTACTACTTAGTGTTACTTTATATTTAAGGTAAAGGTGCTATATTTAATAAAGATACCTAAGCACTTAATTTACTACCTTTTAGTAATCTAGATTTAGATTATAGTTAAAGTAAGTAAGCTAGCTAGCTATAAAGGTAATATCTAGCTAAGTTATTACTACTATATAAAGAATTATCTTTACTTTTTTTTAATATTAGTTAACCTCTTATAATAAGGCTATATATTTACTAAGTAGTAGCTTAGGCCTTACTATAAGTAATAATTTATTATATTTCTTATTTATTAGTAGTAGTTTAGTTACTTTATTATAATATACTACTTATAAGAGCTAGAGATAATAGTTACTTTAGTTATAAATTACCTTAAGGCTAAAGAACTATTATAATAGGCCTCTACCTTTAAGGTAGTATTATTACTAAAAAGCTACTATCTTATTACTTACTTACGTTTTATTTATATAGTAATAGGCTAATATATAGTTATAGTTAGATATTAATTACCCTTATAAGTGTGTAACTATTTAATTATAGTAATAAAACAGGTGACCTGCGTACTCTTTTGTACGGTCGTATTTCTTAGTGTTATTAATATAAAAAAAGAATATAATATAATCCTTTTTCTAATAGTAATTTTTACTAAGTACTTAGTAAAATCCTTATATAGTAAGCCTTTCTTTAAGGTGCTTTTACTATAGTAAAAGAGATTATTAAAGCCTATAAAGTGCTTTTAATAACTAAAAAGTCTAGTTAGTAATTTAGTAGCCTAAAGGTATCTCTATAAATACTACCTTATTAATAGTAGTATAAATAAATATATTTACTATATTATATTAAAGTAGTTTTAAGTTAAAGTAAGTAGCTATTACTATAAGTATTTTAAATAATATACTTACTAATATAGCTATATAAGTATCTTATAAATCTTTTACTTATTAGTTACTATAAATAATAAGTCTTACCTTAAATTTAGTTAATTAACTATATTTATTAAGCTTATAGGTATATACCTAGTAGTAGCTAAGGACTTAATACTTTTTAGCTACTACTTATAGTACTATTACTTAAGATTTTAATATTTTATACTTATATAAATATACTATTTTAGTGTCTTTAAATTACTTTTTATATAGGTAGCCTTTTAACTATTTATAAATTAGTAAAGGGTGTAGTAACTTTTAATATATACTTATTAGCTTATAAGGTCTAGTAACGCCTTTATTATATACTAGTAATTTACTAGTAACGTTTTTATAATTATTATACTTATTAGGCGTTATATAGTTAATTAAGTAGCCTTAAGTATACTTTAGCTAAAAGTAGTAATCTTTACTTATTAGTTAACTTTATAATATACTAAACTATATTATTACTTATAAGCTATCTTATATATAGTCTATAATCTTTTACTATAAAGTAAGCTTTATAAAAAAAGTAGCCTTAAATAAAGTCCTTAGTATAATCTAACTACCTATATATATAGTAAGATAATACCTTTTTATAACGCCTTTAAGTAAGGTTACTACTAGCTAGAGATTACTTAATAGGCTAGCTATAGTTACTTAGGAATTTAACACCTTTTTATACTTAGTAACGTCTTATAAACTAATTATATAGAGATAAAATAAGGTATAAGGGATTACTATCCTTATTATTTTAGAACTATTAGTGTTATAATGTTGACTATTGCCTAGATATTAGCAGTATAGATTAACGCTAATACAGCTAGAATAACTACAGCTAATTTACTATAGATCCACTAGATTCATAGGGATATTACGCAGTGGATTCGCTACGTAATCCTATAATAGTTTCCTTTCCTTTATATATAATTTAGAACTAGTATTTACCCTTATTATTTATTACTTACCTATTAATACATATAGTTAACTATATTACTACCCTAGTAAAACTAACACTAATTAGTAGTTAACTTTATAGTAACTACTACTATAAGCTACTATAGATTAGTAAGGTAATATAAGAAGAGGTAATTTTTCTATTAATTATTTATAGTAGCCTTTATTAGTTACTAAGAATCCTATTTATAAATACCCTTATAGTAAGATTATACTATATGCCTATTATAGGTTAATTTATATTACTTAGTAGTTATATCCCCTTAATATAGTAAGAGTAGTATAAATTTACGTTATTTATATAAGTAAATTAACTTTATTACTATATAAGAAGTCCCCTATCTAACTATAAAAAACACCTTACTTTATACGCTAACCTACTGTTAATTAGTAATTATTTACCCTTTACCTTCTTTTTGTTATAAGCCTATAAAGCTTACTAACTTTCTCTTTTTTATATATCTTCTTTTCTTTCTCTAAATTATTTTACGTTACTAGCCTTTATTACCTATAAGCTTACTATAAGCCTTCCCTTTTTAAGTTTCTATTTAACCTTAAGTCTTTATAATTCCTTATACTACTAGCAGTAAGTCCTCTAATAGACGTATACGCCTTTTAATAATAGTTAAGGGAAACGCTTATAACTAAGAGGTAGTTAGGCTAATAGAAGGTAATTATAAGTAAGTAACTAAGATAAGTAAGTATAAAGAAATAATACGTAACACTTAAAAAGGTAAATTAACTAAGTAACCTATAATAATTTATAATAAGTACGTAATACTATATAATACTATAAGGCTAGTAGCTATAGTAAGTAACCTATAGTATATTATTCCTAATCTTTAGGGGAGAGATTATATTATAGATATACTAAAGGATCTTACTAAGGCTAAGTAGTGTAATAGCCTTACTACTATAGCTATATATTATATTACTAAGTATAAAGTAAATAACTATTTATATAGTATCCTTTAGGCTAAAGTATAAGTTAACTTTAAAGATTAAGAAACTAAGGATTTTACCTTCCTGCTATATAAAATACTTTAGAAGCTATATAAGTGCCTTATAAGCTATAAAGTGTAAATTAATTAAGTAAAAAACTTTATAATTATAGTGCGTCTTTACTAAGCTATTTAAGACAATAAAACTATTATCTAGGATAAAAAGATGATTAATACTACTATATAAAAAGTTAGGGGATTTAAAGAGCGCTTAGTAAATAATAATTTCTATAAAGAGATTACTAATATAGTAGTGTTACCTATTAAGGCTATTACTATAGTAAAAGTAGCTAAATAAGCTACAGCCTATAAATTACTACTAATTACTTAAGTAACCTCTTATAATAATCTATTATTTACACCTCCTCTAGCCTTATTACTATAGAAACCTTAGATAATAGTAGTAATTTATAAAGCCTAAGTCTAACTATATTTCTTACTATTAGTAACGCCTACTATAATAGCTATAATAGTAAGTAAGTAAAACAGCTTAATACTAAGGTAATTAACAGACTTAATAAAGTTCTATATAAATAATCTAGGTTTAATATATAGTAGTAGCCTATATAAAACTATTAACTTAAAGTTACTATTTTTCTATAACTTTTATGTTTATATAAGTATACTATAAAACTACTATAGTGTAGTAGTAATAGTAATACTTAAAGAGGAGCTATATAAGTATTATACTACCTTATTACTTAGTTATTTTAATAATTTTAATATAATAATAGTAAAGCTTAAATAACGCTTTAAAGGTAATAAAGTACACCTTTTATACCTAGCTAAGCTTTACTATACCTTTTTTAATTTAATTACTAAAGAAAACACTAGTAAAAGTAAGCTTAAAGTACTTAAGGCACTTATTATATAAATTACCTAGTTAGTATAGGTAACTACCTATAATAGCACCTTATATAATAAAGATTATTATAAGTAATTACTTACTTACTACTATAGTATACCTAAATACTTTATTACTATCCTTAATCTACTTACTACTTTTAGTAGCCTTTATATATAATTACGTAGTAGTATAGTAAATTTACTTTTTTACTATAAGCTATAGTTATAATACTTTACTAATAATAATTATAGTAATAACTAATACTAAGTTAACTATAAGTATAATAGCTAGTATAACTATAAGGCAGACCCCTAGAGATAGTAAGGCTATTTATAAGGCCCTCTATAGTTAGCTAGTAGTAAAGCACTACCTAATAGTAATTTATCTAAGAAGTACTTTATCTATAGTAAATTAGGCTATTAGTTAACTAAGTATACTAAGGAGGAATAATAAGCCTCCTTTATATAGTATAAAAGCACCTACTTTATATAAGCTTTATAGGCTACCTTTAGTTACTTTCTTATTAACTATAAGGGTAATAAGCTAATTTATCTTAAAAAAGTAAGTAAAAATAGTAAAACTTACTTATTAGATAGTAAAAACTATAAATCTACTACGTTTTTTACTATAACTATATACTTTAGTAAGTAGTTAATTAATAGCCTATTAACCTATAAGAAGTTATATAACTAAGTGACGTTTTATACTATTACTTATAAAAATCTATATAAAGAAGAATTACCTAACGTAACTATAAAAAGTAGTAATATCTTTATATTTAATAACTGCTACTTTATATCTACCTTTTAAGGTATTATGCCTAATATAGGCGTAGCTAAGATATCTATAGCTAGCTAGTAGTAGTACTTTACCCTTAAAAAACACTTTAGTAAGGAGATCTTACTAGATACTACCTACACTAGTAGAGTAATAATTTACTTTAGCAGTAGGGATTACTATAAATCCCTTAGGGTAATCTATATACTTA
Source organism: Colletotrichum graminicola M1.001 (assembly GCF_000149035.1). Classification (NCBI taxonomy): domain Eukaryota; kingdom Fungi; phylum Ascomycota; class Sordariomycetes; order Glomerellales; family Glomerellaceae; genus Colletotrichum; species Colletotrichum graminicola. The sequence goes on from NW_007361077.1 coordinate 63,857, forward strand.
TGCTAATTAGTAAGCTTGTTTTCTATATAATAATAAGTAATACGCTATTTTTTTTTACTTATAAGATATAAATTACTATAGTATAAAATTTAATAACCTTACTAACTAGCTTATTAAGGATAAGATTATTATACTTATTACTTAAAAATAAGGCTATATATAGATACTTTTAGAGCTACCTAAAAGCACTATTATAAAGTAACACTTAACTAATAGTAAATTACACTAGATTTACTTTAGATTTAGCTACCTATTAGTAAATTACCTTTATAAGTTACTTAAATAAGTAGGTAAATCTACCTCCCTTACTGCGCTTAAAGAGATTAATAAGTACTACTATTACTACTAACTTAACGTAAAGGTGCCTAGCTAACTTAAATTTACACTATATAATAACTATAAATTTAACTATAAAATCTTTATTAATATAATATATATAAATAGTAATAAGCCTATACTTTATATAGTTAACTTAGCTACTATATTTAATATAGTAAGATTCTTACGTTTAGTTACTATAAAGTATATATAGGAGGCACTATAAATATACTAAATTAATATATATCTTAGGCTGCCTAATTAGATTACTACTAACACTAGCTTAAATTTTTATATAGCTAAATTTAAACATACTACCTATATATTATTTATTAAAGTTAATAAAGTGCTTATTAAGGCCTATTAATCTATTAGTAAGGTTAACTAATACTATACTACCTTTTACTATATATATAAGATTATTTATATAAATAGTAATTATAAGCCTAAAGTTACTTTTTAATTAGCTATTAAAGCTATTAATAATACTACTAGCCCTAATAGCCTTATACTAACTCTACTTATTTTTAAGGTATACCTCTATATTATAGATAATTTACTACCTACCCCTTCTACTATATAGCGCACTAAAGTAGTAAAAAATGCTATAAATATAGTATAGTAAATCTATATAAGGAGATAAGTATATAATACACTAGTAATATATAATAGCCTAGATATAATAAATACTATAGTGCTACCTCTTTAATTACTTATTTATATATAGTATAAAAAGAATAGCTAGTAAGGCCTATTTTACCTACTTACTAATAATAGTACTACTTATACTATTAAATTACCTTATAGCCTATATAATTTTTATATTACTATAGTAAAGCTATACTATATAGCGTAAGAAGAAGGCTAATTAGCACTACTACTTATAACAGCTAAAGAAGGTAATAATCCTATA
>NW_007361077.1:66898-126488 GCF_000149035.1 Colletotrichum graminicola M1.001
TATAATATTAACTATTACCTAGATATTAGTAGTATAGATTAACGCTAATTAGCTAGAATAACTATAGCTAATTTGCTATAGATCTACTAGATCTATAGGGATATTACGTAGTAGATTTACTATATAATCCTATAATAGTTTTTTTTCCTTTATGTATAATTTAGAACTAGTATTTACCCCTATTATTTGTCACTTGCCTATTAATACGTATGGTTAACCGTATTACCACCCTGGTGAAACCAACACTAGAATTGCCATTTGCATGTTGTATTTTTCATGAATGTCAAACACTATTTTGGATTTGGATTTATCAGTCATATATTCAGTGCACCCCTAGCTTTAACAAAGCTTGTACTGTAATTCATCTTTTATTTGGGCATCAAACTCCTACCCTGGGATTCACGCCAGCGCGCGAAGAATCTCAGTCCGCTGCTTATTGATTATTTGGCCCCCAACCACTTATCTACGTAATGATGGTACCCAGCCGCCGGAAACAAGTTTGGTTCCACATTATACAAGCAAATGCTTTGGCATGATGAAATAAATGACGATGTCAATGATGTTTATACAACCAGGGACTTGCTGTTTCACGTAAGAGACAATCTGGCTTCAGCCATATCAACTATCATTAAAGACCGATTTGCTATAAGTTAAACTAGAGTCGGATTCGACCACTAATCAGGAGGAAGCTGGATATCGTTCCCATACCGGCCATGCTTTTGTAGTACTAGCTGTAAAATCTAACTCGTAATTCGCCTGTCATGTTTGAAACACAAGCTCTTTTTGAGTGAGGCAAGCCGCAACACAGCCACTGATTACAACCTATCGAGTAATCTTCATCTGTCCGAGATTCTGTAACCCTTCCGCTGCTGTCCGCGTTATCTTACCCCCTTGCCAAGCCAGGTAGGTCCCGTCATTAGATATCTATAGCTCATCTGCCATGGGATGTGACTTTGTTCTTGCACCTTCTAAAAAGATACCCCCTAGTCTATAGGACTAGAAGGCAGTGTCAAGTGCGTGGGAACACCAACTACTATTCTCTCCCTACCTTCTCACACACCCTACACTCTCCTACTTTCTCTCCTTTGTTTCCCCTATACCCCCATACTCTTCTAACAATCATTAACACACTCCACTCTGCGGGCAGCGGCTAAAGGCCGCGACGCGGGTAATAGAGCACGGACAAACCTAACATGGATGTACAAATAGTACTGTACAACTGAACACATAGGTGTGCCCTATATGACCTAACTGCGCTAATACCGTAGGAAGGAAACATAGAGCACGCCGTACGGCACCTGGCAGCCGAAGAGCCCTTGGGCACTTGACGGCGCGGACGGTACTTTCAGGTTAAAACTCCTAGGCAAGGTCGGCGATGGAACATACACGATAGGCCGCTTGGACGATGGATGAGTGCTGTGTATATTATTCCTAGAAGCTGGCTACTCTAGGCGCCCTTTGTCCTCTTACAGGAACGTTTCAGGCGTTAAATATTACAACAACAACAACAACAACAACAACAACTATAGCTCATCTGGGCCTCCTATAGTAGGAGCTGTTTGGATCACTGTGGGTCAGGAGACGGTATCCAGTTTAGTAGTTTCTTAGCGGCTGTGTCTGGCGAGTAACAAGCCAGGGGCTGCCCGAGGCACATCTCAGGATATTCGGAACGTATCTTCTTCCGTATACGTAGACCAGATGTGGCTAGCATGTTTGACATACCGTTGGAACTGCCATCAGGGGCAAAGTCTTACGCAGTCCCAAGTACTCTACAGATACGAAGTATTGGCGCGGCAGAGGTCTGTGGAACGAGGGATAGTTAGGTAGGGGCCATGCTCCGCCACTTATGGCATGAGGCTTATGTGTAAATAGAAAAAAGATGAACCAACCTACCGGCTGTAGGTTCAGGTTTTACTAACATAGGTACGAATGGTTGGACTGCACGGAATTCCGGATAGGTTCATGCCGCTTGCCTACAAAACGCAGAGGAGGTAGATCAAGGTGCAGGAGGGATCTCTGGGCTCTTTATGCGGCCATAAGACCAGGCAGTCATCGTGGCCTGCACTCATGTCGAGCCAGAGAGATCCTGAATTCTGTGTGCGATGGCCGCGGATGGGCTATCAGCCCTGGTATCCCGAACAGTGTGAGTGGGAAGCAGAACTTGGCAGTGCCACACTGCCAAGTCCGAAGCCTCTGATCATGCTTGGCTTCAGGGGCGGAAACACACAAGATACGAGGTTTTCAAGCAAGGCCAGGACCAGCACTTGATCATGCAGAAATCAAGACAGTGACTGCTAGCTACTATGTATGCACAAATACCAATTACAGCTTTATGCACATCTCTGGATCAGGATCCAGCTAATTACACAAGAAGCCATCAATCAGTGGGTAACTGATCCACAGCATTCTCTGGAAAGATGCACTCGCAGAAAAGTCTCAGCGAAGGAATCAGCGGTTTGCGTACGCGAGACTGTCTGGCATATACAAGCGAACTCTTTGCAGAACCCTCAAGACAACAGAGAGCCTTCCCGTTTGTATTCTGCGTATGTAATTATTGTACGGGTATGTTGTTTACTTTGGGAGGAGCCTGACTCGCGCAAGTGAAGCACAGGAGCACTCCGTCGGCACGTCCTGCGGGTGATTTCGGTCAAGTTGAGAGACCAGGGAATACCGCCGAGAAAGATTCCGCGTTCGAGCGGAAAGGCTTTGGAAGTCTACGCGGCTAATGGTGTAGAATGAAAAATCCTCAAATGTCGTTCCCTCGTGTCCCCCGCCGGCCCTTGTCAAGGGGCCGGGCTACCTTAAAGCCGACCCAAGCTAGGGCGGAGGGTTGCAGTGCGGACGGGGCCCCAGATGAGGTCACTGGCCACTGGAGGAACGACCCTGGCGAAATAACCTTAATGCTTAACCCAAACTCTGTTGTTCTGACCTCTAATTTCGTCAACGCCCCCTTCGCCTCCCAGGGCTTCCAAGCCGTCCGTTCAGCGCCGCGAAACCTCGGAACCGTACCGAACTCCTTCTTTCGCCCCGAAGAACCCTTGCCCTCACCTACTAGCGAGCGGAGCCTGGTTTGATTGTGCTTGGAGCCTCCCTGTTTTCTGCTCGCTTTGCCATGTTGGGGCTGCAGCTCTTACAGGGGCTTTATCTTGGCGGGGGTTTCGGGTGGCTCAACATGAAGGAAATGCCAGCTCCTCATACGCACTAAGAGCTTGGAACTTTGGCAAGCTCCCTTTCCAGCATCTGGTACCGGTAGTTACATTAGTGCTGTGACCTGCCCCTTGAACGCCACACACACATACACCCCTGCTCATCCTTTGTCTCTTCCACACCCAGATGGCCAGATTAGGTGCTGCTGACATGTGTCAGGTGTCGTTCGTGGGGGACTGCCTGTGGAGAAGAAAACATTTCTGTACGGCTTCGGGGTTCCTATCGAGACTATGACTTTTTCTTCTCGCATTGTGTGACTGACCAGCTCGGGAATTGCCCCAAGAATCACGCTTGCCACGTAATGTTATCTGCTATACCGAACCCCAATGTCGCCGTCGTGGTACAAAGCACAATGCACGCATACACTCAGGTCCATCGTTCCCGAGTGCTTCTCGTCCTCTGCGCTTCCAAGAATCAGCATCACATCCCACAGCCGTGATCCTCCCGCGATCACCACAACAACCAGGCCACCTATTCAGCTCCCCAACCGTCTGACGATATCAAGTTTCATGTCCCAGCCCAAGTCCGCGCAGAGCCATAAACCCTCCTTCTCACCGACGGCAGGATCCAGTTCCGGTCTACCTCTTATCATCTAAAAGGGGCCCTTGTCAGCCAAGACGACCACCCCTGACAGTCACAAGCGTCCAAAGTATGCGAACTAGGCCTCAACTCCGTACATGCCTGGCCTTTACCTCGACCTAACTTGTCAGTTGAGATTCAGCCCTGGCCAAACTCCCCTGCAAGGGCCGCAAAGCCAAAACAGACAGGCTATTCCTTGCTCTTCATCCCTTCTCCCAGAATCGTCCCATCACTCTCATGATGGCATCGCTACGTTTGATCCCGCTCCGACCCCGGACAGACTCCCAAGGTGGCTTGGGAGTGACCTTGTATCCCGTCCTCGCTACCGCTTTCGTCGCGCACATCTCGCCTGCAGTGTTAGTGACCCAAAGTCGGACTTTGTATCTTCTCAAACACTCCCACTGGAGCCGCTCCACGGAGGACGTCTCCTTCACACCAGACTCCAACACGCCCTTGCCCAGCCCGCTCAGTCCTGAGAAAGGTCCGGATGGACAGGTCCACACCTACCCAGTGCCATCCGATCTTCCGGGTGCCGGCTTTTGCGGCTCATGCTGGTCAGCCAAGACAACCAAACGAACCAGATCCCTCCCGATATAATGACTTCCCCCCTTCCCTCTCGTAGTCTATGGTGACCAGCAGGACTGACTTCATATACGCGCCCTCCTTCATTCATTCGTTTCTTTACAGCACTAGGCGACCAGTCTCGCCCAGCTCGCTGTCGTTTGTTTATTTCGTTTCATTCTTCCAGAGACCGGTATCTCCACTTCGATCAGAGGCGAGCCTCATACGTTCCTTTATTCCTTCTTGTGTGTCTTACCTTCCTTTTCTCTTACCGACCACGACCCTTCGAGCTTTCTACACGACCCCGGTTCCTGTTAGACCGACACGATGCTTTCGCGATACGGAGTCCTGACGTGGCTCGCCTTCTCGACGTTGGCGGCCGCCGGGAAGCAGGAGTGCGAGGCCATAACCGAGACCGTCCACGTCCCTACCACGATCCGCGAGACCGTTCATGTCACCATGCCGGGGGAAAAAGAAACAGTTCATGTGACGGTTCCAACCACGATCCACAAGACTATACCTGTTACAGTCAGCGAAGTCAAGACCATCCACCAAACCGTCACGACAACCGTCAAAGAGACGGTCCACGTCACCCAACCGCCTCAGACCGTCAAGGAGACAGTTCATGTTACCCAGCCGCCCAAGACCGTCAAGGAGACAGTGCACGTTACTGAACCGCCCAAGACCGTCAAGGAGACGGTCCACATCACCGAACCGCCGAAGACTGTTAAGGAGACTGTCCACGTTACGTTGCCTCCTGTAAAGGAGACAGTGCACGTCACTGAACCGCCCAAGACCGTCAAGGAGACGGTCCACGTTACGTTGCCTCCTGTAAAGGAGACGGTCCACATCACCGAACCGCCGAAGACTGTTAAGGAGACAGTGCACATCACCGAACCGCCGAAGACTGTTAAGGAGACAGTGCACATCACTGAACCGCCCAAGACCGTCAAGGAGACAGTGCACATCACTGAACCGCCGAAGACTGTTAAGGAGACAGTCCACGTCACTCAACCGCCGCAAACTGTCAAGGAGACAGTCCACGTGACGTTGCCTCCTCAGACAGTCCATGTTACTCAACCGCCGCAGACCGTCAAGGAAACCGTCCATGTTACCTTGCCTCCTGTAAAGGAAACAGTCCACGTCACTCAGCCACCACAGACTGTTAAGGAGACGGTCCATGTGACGCTTCCTCCTCAGACGGTGAAGGAGACGGTCCACGTCACTCAGCCACCTCAGGTTGTCACGCAACCACCCCAGATTGTCAAGGAAACAGTCCACGTGACGCTACCTCCCCAGACTGTGAAGGAGACTATCCACGTTACTCAGCCTCCCCAGGTGGTTAAGGAGACTATTAACGTTACGTTGCCTCCTCAGACTGTGAAGGAGACAGTTCATGTCACTCAGCCGCCTCAGGTTGTCACACAGCCACCTCAGATTGTCAAGGAGACAGTCCATGTTACACTGCCTCCCCAGATTGTTAAGGAGACTGTCAAGGAGACAATTCATGTCACTCAGCCTCCCCAAGTTCTTACGCAAGCACCTCAGATTGTCAAGGAGACAGTTCATGTCACACTGCCTCCTCAGACTGTTAAGGAGACCGTTCACATTACTGAGCCAGCCCAAGTTGTCACTCAAGCGCCTCAGATCGTCAAGGAGACAGTCCACGTCACGTTGCCTCCTCAGGTTGTCAAGGAGACTGTTAGGGAGACAGTTCATGTTACTGAGCCAGCCCAAGCTATCACTCAAGCGCCTCAGATTGTCAAGGAGACAGTTCACGTTACATTGCCTCCCCAGATTGTCACAGAGACTGTCAAGGAGACTGTCCATGTCACTCAGCCAGCCCAAGCTATCACTCAAGCGCCTCAGATCGTCAAGGAGACAGTCCACGTCACGTTACCTCCTCAGGTTGTCACAGAGACTGTCAAGGAGACTGTCAAGGAGACTGTTCATGTCACTCAGCCGGCTCAAGCTATCACTCAAGCGCCTCAGATTGTTAAGGAGACAGTTCACGTTACATTGCCTCCCCAGATTGTCAAGGAGACTGTTCACGTCACTCTGCCTCCCCACATTGTTAAGGAGACCGTCCATCTCACTCAAACATTGAGCCAATGCACTACAACTGTGGCAGCTCCCGTCATGGGCCACCAGACCTCTGCTCCACCCGCTGCCCACTCGATGCCGGCCCCTCCTCCTGCTCACCAGGTTGCTCCGCCTGAGAAGCACACAATGGCGCCGGCCAATCCCCACATGCCCGCCCCCCCGGCTCATACCCCCCCACCCCCAGCACCGGCGGCTCCCGTACATATGATGCCTCCTGCGGAGGCGGGCACCTCCTGCTCACCAGGCGCCGCCCGCAGAGGCCATGCCAGTACACACACCACCCGCCGAGGCCATGCCGGTGCACACACCACCCGCGGAGGCTATGCCGGTTCACACCCCCCCAGCGGTGGCGATGCCCGCCCACGAGCCCGCCCAGACGTCGGCCGCACCAGCAATGCCGACACATCCCATGAAGATGAGGTTCATGCGGCGCGCGTAACGCTGAGATGGGAAGGAGGTGATCTAAGATGGAAGAGGATGGATATAAGCCCTAGATGAAGGTGCAGATTACCCTCTGCGCGTATAACTTTCTTACATGTAATCTGAATATTAGATGGTAGCTATGACGCTGGGAGAAGTTTGATACCCTGCCAGCCGGCCTTGAATGGACCTTTTAATTACCCTGTGTTTTTGTATCGAGCCAACTGCTGCTTTATGAGGGTTGATGAGTGACTTAATAGCAGACCGCCGAGCAAAATTTGTGCTGCGCATGTCCCACAAGTCATCGGGCCATTTGCATCGTCATGAGCCATACATATACATGTGGTTCTTAAACGTCATCGGGGCTGCACGGCAATACACGGCTTGTCAAACCCTTTTTTTGGTTCCGCAGCGCTTGTGGTGGTTCCACGCAAGATAGGCACCTGAGGGTCTCGCAACGTGGAAGGACCTAGCATACTTCATAGTCTTGAGTCGTGGCTTTCATTATTGGGAATCTAGGCAGCTGTGCGTGCGTAAACCCGTACTGAGTTATCTACATCAATCATAAAATTACTAACACAAATGGCTCTCACAGCAGGTGAGTCACAAGCACTGACAGACCGGCCAGGGACATAAGCATTGCGGAGGCGGAGGGAGCGGATCCAGATGCCGGTACAGGCCTCGATGTGGTCGTGGGCGACGTACTGTTGGTTGAAGACTTTGTGGCATTGAACCGGGCGACGATGAACTCAACGGCTTCGTTGGTGTATTTTTTGAAGTAGGACCCGTGGACAGTGGTGTCGTTGCCGAGATCGCAGTAGATGTCTCCGGTGTCGCAGTAGGACTCGATCTTGGGAGCGTAGCCCTTGCACGCCGTGACGTTCTCGCGGGGGAAGAGCTGGAAGAGGAGAGTAAGGGTCAGCAGCCGCACTTGCACATACACAAACACCCTGAACCGAGCTTCAAAATCAAGGAAGGCGACTTACCCCGTCGTGGGTGCTGGTGCCCTTGTTCCAAGAGGCCGAGGTGTTGTGTGTTGGGTCCCCGAAGAGGATGGCGGCGATGACTGCGAGTTTGATCCTGTCAGCCCAAGATTCCTATTATCCCTTTTTCTTTCTAGAGGGAGATTCTAGGGCAAGAAGGCAAACCGACCACTGTGGTCTATCACAGACGCCGCCACGGGAGTCGTGAAGTTGAAGTCAAAGTCCATGTTGCCGCTCTTGAAATCCTCCGTGTTGCCACACAAGGTATCGCCTACAACTTGGGCGCCCTGGGGTTCGTGCGTGTCAGCTGGGGATCCCCGAAAACCTAATTCGAACCCGTCTTGAGCTTCGAATCCAGCCGCTCCCGCCTCGGCAAACTCACCTGGGAATAGCCCAGCAGTGCGATCTTGGAGTTTGGGCACTGCGAGCTATATTGCGTCAAGGCGATTTTCATGGCCTCGGCACCAGCCGCGACCGAGGTGGAGTAGTTGTCAAAAGTCGCGGGGTAGTTGATGGCCTCAATCTGCGACCCCGGGATGGATGCCACGACGCCATTGGCGACGGAGCCGATCCTACCGACCCCAGCGGGCTCGTTGCTGCCGCGAGCCACGATGAGGTGAATGCCGGTGGCGCAGGTGGCCGCCGAGTCCTGCGCAGAAGCGCTAGCAGTGAGGAAGCCGGCGACGGCGAAGGCAGTGGTGGTCCTCATCTTTATGGTTTGGGAAACTATGGATAGTGTCTTACAAGTTGTGGCTACTGCCGGGCGAGGGTTCGAGGGTCGGATCGTGGAAGGGTGAGAACTCGTAATCGTGGGCCAAGAGCTTCAGGCAGAATGCCCAGGGGAAGGCGAGGTATTTGAACGAATTGCCGGCGCATTACATTGCAAAATGACCACCATGATTACCCGCCAAGAAGGCAACAAAAATAACGATGGTTCCCTGTTTGGAAGGTCTCTAATCATTCCTCCTAAGCAGGACCGTACCACTCACCGCTGCATCTGGGTTCAACGACACGGCCTAGCCGGAGCAACGTGCTTCAATGAGCTGGGGAGGGTTGAGGTGAGGCATGATGTATGTGCGAATCGTCAAGGGCTATCCCAGGCGGCCCACATTGAAAGAAGAAAGATAAAGCCCGTTCCCAACGAACATACGCAATTGATATTCCGCCATATTTCATATACGCACATAAAGTTTGTCATCGGACAATCGGCATTGGTGCATGGGTCCATCGACGAGCTTCCGCGCCTGGTTAGTCCCTCGTCGTCCTGGCGAGGAGGTAACCTCAAATGGGAGAGCTAAACTGGGGGCTCGAGGATGCAATTCAACAGGCTTCGGCGTTAGTTCCAAATCAAGCACAAAAAGCATTACCCCGAGCCCGAGGCCTTTGGATTCTTTTGACGCGTGACGTTATGACTGTCTTCATATACCATTACCATTGGTCAATCAGACCCGCTTGATCGTGAGGGGAGATGCGAGCCTTGTGGACTTTCATTTGCGGGGTAGGAGAATAATCATCTATGGAGCTCCGCTCAACCCGGATTGCTAATTCCCCGGTTTGTAGGTGGTCATGCGTTGGATGAACCGAGGTTGTTAGTTATAGGGCGATCGAGGGCGGGTGGAGTGCAGCAAGACAATCTGATGCACTCCAGACACGAAGCATGGTGCTGTCGGAGGGATAGAAGACGTCCTTCTCAATTAGTACTTTTCCATCTTTTTTTCGGGAGCATTGCGGTCTTGGCTGCATACATTGCCAATAGCACATCGGCCAAATTAGGTGCCTTCTTATCTCGAGGCTTTGGGATGATGACTCTCACGAGTTAGGGCACACAGCGAATAGGGGTCATACTCTAGGTGCAGAGAAGCTTGATTGTAAGAAATGGGTTCCTAAGAGTGAGGGCCTATAGAAATACGAGTCCCGAGGGCCGAGGTCGGTCAGGTGACATCGCGTATGACGTGGCTGATACTGTCTGCCACGCCTATTCGTACCAAGACTGTTTTGCTGCTATCAGATCGCAGTCCGCATTCCCTTTCAAGACGAAAGTCTGGCGTTTGAGTAATGGTCCCCGGGCAACGCTACAACTGGAAAATGACATGACGATTTCTGTACGAAATCACAAATGTATATTTGGATAATAACCCACAAGCGTTACCAGCCTGATTGTTACCAAATCGGAAACAGAGACAAATATGAAATAAGCATAAAGTTGATATAATGCCGCAAAAACGACGCCGTTAATCGCAAGCAGCAATTAACGCCTAATATGTCCTGTGACATATAATGTACTGAACTGAACATAAAGGAACAGACCCGACGCGTAAGGCTCCGTATGCCCTATTGTAGCCTATATTCACGTCCAATGACGAATGACAATAGGGCTCAGTAAAATCATTGGATCCAAGCCGTGTAATACGCTTGGCAAACGATTGCCAAGCTCATAGCCGGCCAGTCGCTTCGTTTCAGATCCGGTGCGGTGTGCGATGGAAGGTCAAGTAAGGTCTCCAACCTCATAATTACAGTCAAATAATATTAGTGGTCGTCCTTGGCACCTCTTTTACCGAAACCGATGTCAAACGGCATGGGTGAGTGCCAAATCGTCCTTCATAGACCGTGAAATTCCTGTCATGCCCTTACTGAATCTGAAGGGGGGTTATGTCAGCACATTGGCAGTTGGCCTTGCTATTTTATTTCCCCGTGGCTGCTGAGACGCTGCTGTGGCGGCCCCTTATTCTGTATTGTCTGACAGTCGCCTGGGGGCCTTTTTGTCTGTTTTTAGACCTGCAGCTTGGTAGCCAGGTGGTGTTGAGATATTTTGCGTTGTTTCTCGGCGCAGGAGTCACATGACAAACTATCGTTATAGAGCTATCTGCCAATTACATAGGTACGATCCGGTAGACATGGTACACATCATCGCGCAGGACGCCCAGGAAATGCAATACACAGTGCCCCGATGCCAGCCTTCTGTCAGTCTTCATTTCTTCTACCCTCTTTTTCAGAATGTGTCACCAAATCGCCGACTTTTATAGTGCTTGCCGCTGCTTGTACTGCCAACACGTTATTGATCGTTGTCATAGCCATAGGACGCCGGGTTAAAAAACACACCATCCTTGTCGGCTATGCCTGTTACGACCACACCGATTATGCTTTTCATGACCACACCGGTACTTCTCACGATCATACCAGAAGGCCTTTTATTCTTCACTGCTATCTGAACAAAACATCTAAATGGGGCTGAGTTGGCCGATACGACATTATTCATCAATATATTCGGTAAAGATTTAGCAATTTGAGTAGGTTTCAAAGGAACAGATTCCCAATTCTACACCGGCCGGGAAGAAGCTTTGATCATCCTAAGAGCCCTTGCTTTGGTTGATCCGGCCGTATCCGTAGATGAGCTAAGTATCCAACTAAGTTTACCTGTCACTACCCATTCGTTCGGACGAATTTAGTCTTTTGAGGCTAAACCGAGCTGCCTCCTCATCGCCCCCTGTTGACATCGAAATGTTTGTCAACAAGTTTGATGACTTTATAGTTCGGTATGACACGCTCTCGCATACTTGGGGCGATGGTACGAAGAGCGATGCCATTGCCGCCAACGGCTACTCCCTGAGCATAACAAAAGACTTCCTAGTGGCTTTGCAGCACCTTAGACGACAAGACGAGGGCATCTTGCTTTGGGTTGACATTATCTGTATCAACCAAAAGGACACAGACGAAAGGGACGCATAAGTTGCTCAAATAGGCAAAATATTTAGTCAAGGAGACCAGGTGAGAATCTGGCTGGGTGCTGAGTCTCAAGCATCAGAAACAGAAATGCGAATGCTTTGAGCCCTTGATGGAGTCTAGTCGTCCAGGCAGGTTGTGCACAGCCTCGTCGCCGATGAAGACGCCACCAGGGCACTCACGCTTCTTTTGCAAAGACCCTATTGGACCCGTTTGTGGGGTTTCCAAGAAGTCATTCTTGCTTGAGAAGCAACCGTTCATTGAGGCTCGCTTTCGGCAAAATGGTCAACGCTACGAGCTTTGGACGATGCCACCGGTGATTCCACGTGGTAACAAAATCCACAAACCCGTAAAACATGGATAACGGGGTTTCGCAAGGCAGTCTTCGGAATCTCTCAATTCTTTATCAGCCCACCAGAAGCCCGGAAGACGACCATTAATGTTTGTATCCGACAAAGACTCTGCTATCGGCGGATCCCCGAGATCAACTGTTCGCATTGATAGGTATCAGTGACATGAGGTCTCTGTTGAAGGCTGATTACTCGAGGTCAACCCATGATATCTACATGGATGTCTCAAGAAGACTCACACGCAGAGACGGAAATCCTTCTCACCGCAGGACCTCGGAACCCGGAAAACGGGGTGGACTTCGGTCTGACTTCTTGGACACCTGATTCTCGTGGCATGAGCGGCGTTGATGTACGGTATCTAGCCGCTAGTCACCGGGGGCATTTCAACGCGTTCAAAGACAGGAAGCACAGCCATACTCGCTTTGACTCGCCCTCGGGTCAAGGCATCTTCAAAGTCGAAGGAGCCATCTTTGATACGGTTAGTGAGACAGCATTCTTGGGAAAGGAGGAGTTAAGGCGCAATTGGATCATGGGAAAGTTCGACCCGATCCGTCGCCATTCACGCCCGCGAGCAAGCCAATTCTTCAAGACCTTTTTCAAATAATGATTCTTTACAACATAACTATGTACGGTGACTCCTCTGCACAAACGACTGTGACCAAGAAAGAGAACAGATTACGCTTGGCGCTTGGATTCATTAATGATTTCAGTGAGTTCCATCAAAGACAAAAGTCAGCAACAGACAAACAAATGGATATAACCTTTCTCCAATGTTTTCACGAGACAGATATATTCGAGGAAGATGTTCGAGAGGACTCTGGTTTGTAGAAAACAGAGCCTGATACTCTGTATTTGTGCCGGAAGGAGTACGCAGTCAAACTTGGGCTGTTTGAAGTTTCGTCTACGTTTGGATGATAGTTTCCGAAAGAAGGGTCGCTCAGTAATCGCATCATTACGGGAATTTCTTGATATCAGACCTTATTAGGGACATCTTATTACCGCCATTTTGCCGAAGCATAATACGTATCACCACTATCCAGTCAAATCACTCATATTAGGACTTTCAACGACCAATCGTCTGCAGTACGTCTGATAAACTCGCTTGTTAAGTTTGCCTACGACAGCTATTTGGTTTGTGATTACGGAGCATACCAATTTGTGCTACTGTATGTATTTTCATTTTTCCTTGAAAAGAAAAGAAAGCTATTTTGATTCAGCCTCGACCGTGTTCTTTCTCACGACGCCCCTGGCAAACTCCCCGAAAGTTATGTGCTGGTCTGTATCTACCTCCTCTCCAAGGTTGGGCTGTGTGAATACTGCGAGTGTGTTTCGCGCCACCCTTCCATTACTCATAGAGGGCCGAACGCCTCGCACGAAATGCGGAACAGCCTTGAACTTCCCCTTCGTGATCTTCTCCAACGCCTCTCCTGTCTGGAAAGCAATGCAGTCTCTCGGGATCTTGACTTGAACCGTCTCCCCAGTCCGAGATTTGATGTAGAGGCCGGCCAAAGGATCCGGACTTCCCGACATTTCCTCCAGCGGTGGAAGTGTCGAGCCAGTCTCGGGGACAGAGACTACAGTCGATGTTGTATGTTCGTCAACAAACATGGCAGATGTCAAGGCCGTCAACACGGAGTGGTCCAAATGTACACCACACCAATCATCCTCGTTCACTTCTGAATTGTCCTGAGATTGAGGATAGTAGTGAAGTAGTCTAGCCTTGGTGGTATTGCTTGTGCTGACAACGTGCTCGACGTAACCTTTTGTGTAGCCGTCGATTTCCCGTTCAGCGTATTGGTCACAGGCTCGCGCTACTAAAACAGCAGTATCGATCAGAAGACGGCAAAGGTTCTCGAGGCTGTTCTTGAAACCAGGCAGAACATCCTCTCCGGGCCAGATGTTGGGTGAGAGATATTCCGGGAAGTTTTCTGGGGAAAATTCGGCAGTGGGTTTTGCACAATCCAGTTTGGGGTCTGTGTAAAAGGCGCAGTTGGCGTAGAATGATCCTTTGAAGGTGTCCACTTGTCCGTCCTTTAGTTGCTCCTTGCCTAAAGACCAGCCGGTGAGGTATTTTGCAGCTGGATTTTCAATCTTGGCTACGGCAATGCGTCAGCTTCTGCCACCGAATCCGGAATCGCAGTAGCGTACCGAGTTGCATTTCAGAGAGGTTTCCAAGGTATGATGCATAAGACAGTGCCTGACGCCGAAGTTGAGGGAACTCGGGGGGGACATCTTTCACTACCAAGATTCCAAGAGAGTCTGGCCCAAAAGCTTCCACGAGCGTTTCGAATGGAACATTTCCTAATGTCGTGGTTCGGGATTAGAATGAGTTAGAATAGGCGCATGTTGTGAACATACCCGCTTTCAAATCAGTGAGTGACACTACAACTGGTTGAGCGATGTTGACAGCCGGTCCGCTCATTGTAATAATTTGTGGAAGGGTTTCGTAACCTGGCGATATGGGGCACCGTGGACAATTCTAAGGCTTCAAAAACTATGGTATCATGTGTGACAAGTCTGCACAACCGAAGCCCCGAGTCGACCCAGCCTTATATATCGATTCTCCGTGGTGTGGGTTGGAGACACGATGTCCCGCATACACTGTGTCGTCCTGGGACAGATTTGCTATTGGGCAATTCTTACGAGGTCCAGGAGTTGGTTTGGGTATGTGGAGCGCGCGTAACAAACGCGCAATAGAGCCACTTATTACAAGATCCCATCGGTTAATCCCGATTGGTTGATAATTACGATCCCACGCTGATGAGCAACACAGTCCAACTGTTTCACGGCACCACTGCGGCTGGAAACCCTGATTGGCCGGTAATATAACATCTTTGAATTCCTCTTATGAAGACGAATTTGTGATCGTTGACTTTCGAAATGTTTGTTTCTTACCGGAAGGAGTCATTTTACCCCATTGCTGCATAATGCATCCCATTGTGTCATAAGTCTTCTACGACAATCGGGCCCAGAATATGTGCCTTGTTGCATCCGCCAACCTTACAAATCTTTGACCGCATATTGGAGGTAGGAGGTAGTTTTGTTAAGACAGGTTTACCATCATGCCCTGGCGAGAGCCTCTGGTAAATCTTATGCACCTGGCCCGTCTCTTGTACAGGAACATCTTCCAACCAGAACCACCTCGAGTCTGGCGGTACTAATCCGCTCTCGTCCCGGCCGGTTTCCTCAAGTAACAAGGCCCCCAGAATCCCGTGCATATTTGATACTACATCCCAGGAGACCATAGATGATGGAATTTCGTCAAGGGCCTGGAGCGCCGTCATGCGGATATCGTGATTCCTGCAGGCGCGCACAACCGTGCAGAGGGGTAAAATGAGACCCTGCCCGAGCAGGACAGACGTTGGAGGTGGCTGTGATACACAGTCGCGATAGAGATCGACGCACTGGATCGTGAGATCCCGGAATTCTTGTTCGAAAGCGTCATAAGCCATCTCGGTTGGGTCGAGACAGCATGTCAGGGTTATGTAGAGAAGAAGCCAGTGTATCTGCACAATTCTCAGGCCCTTCTTAGTTCCAGTGTCGATTTTCGGACTCTGGATATAGTACTGAATGATGATTTTCCACCTATGCAACTGCGACAGAAACGTTTGCTGGTGGGCGGTAAGATGGCCAAGGGACTCCAGTGTGACGCCTTCTGCTGTCGCATCTGCAGAGGTGCCGACAAAGCCAACGCCAAAGGTGAAAAACCTACCCCATGTGATGAAGAATTTCGATATAGACTCGTGTTTGGGGTTGTGAAAGTCCGAGCCGGGATCAATCTTGAATGGATGAGTATGCCGACGGAGCGGTTGGAGTGATTGAGAGACATGGCTCATTGCTGCTATGCAGGGCAGCACATGCTCCATATCGTCAAACTCGGAGTCTCGAGACTGTGGTTCACTGTTGACGGAACCGCTCTCAAACATGGTGATGCAGTCCTTTAGAACGCCTAGGCATGAGTTGAGGAGAAGCTGCGCTGTCTTGGGCTCTCCCTGGAGCAGCTCGTAAATGACAAGTAGTAGGGTAGTGATGACAATGGTCGTTGGTGACGATGCCGTGATCAACTCCATCCGTTCTCTTAAAGACTTCACTGCTTGTAGATGATGTCGCAGAGCAACCTCGCGATGTTCTGTTACACCTTGGCCATCCGATGAGGGTGGCAAGACCTTTTCACGATGTATACTTGGTTTCGTGTCTTGCGGCGAAGAACGGATGAGGGCGCCGACAGCAAGTATCGAATGATGAATACAGTCGTCTTGCAGGCCTTCACCAATGACCAGGTGAGACCAGTTTGGGCTGGTATAGTAACCTGCCAGGTTGGTGGAGACCTGATGGCGGAAGTAATCGAAGTAGATCCCATCTTTGCGGTAAACCTCTGGCAAATTCGACAGAGACCGAGGGATTTGCGGCCTGGTGGGTACGACGAGTGCGGAACTGCAAGACTCGGTCTGGGATGGTGTGGAGCGAGGAGCGATGAGTAGCGGGACCGTTCGGCGGACAACGTTCTGCGTTTGTCTTCTTCTCCTCCTGTCGATGCGATCCACGTATCCTTCGCACGTCACGCCGACCTTTTCGCATCGGAAGCATGTGGGCTTGCGCTCGTCGCACTTGACATGGCGCGTCTTGCAGGTTGCACAGCCGGTACGGGCCTTCGGTCCACCCGCCCTCCGCCGCTTGGTCTCCTCCGGCGGCGAGGCCCGTTCGCTAGGGGTGGCTTCCGGAGACGCCTCCCGGAGCGGCTTAGGCAATATCCAGGGCCCGATCCTGGAGGCCAGGTCTGGGCCGTGTTGCTCCATTTGTTTCTAGGCCTTGTGCGCGACTCGGGTCGGATTGGCTGGCTATGCGAGTGAAGTGGTACGATTCCGGGTCTCAAGAGTGAGAAATCTCACGGAGCAGAAGAGAGGGCTCACCTCAGCCGCTCAGCGAAGATTTGTCTGGGGATAAATGCAACGCGTCAGTTGGGGACAAACGTCGTATCCACCGGAGTCCCCGGACTGCGGGGCTCATGCATGGCAATGGATGCAACATTATTCGCGCGTTCTCTTATCATAACCTCGTGTGACTGGTCACCTGGTCGCTCGTAATTAGTAGACCAATCAGAAAGAACGTTGTGGTCTCCTTGGGGGCTTCTACTATGTAGATGAAGATGCGGTCTGACTTGGAAAATCACCCGAAGATTTGGATGCATTTGTTGTCCAAGGTCAACACTGGAATGGTGACATTGCTTCGTTGTGCCGTTTACGATAGAGGCTTGCGTCAAAAGCGTTAAGAGAAAGGGTCTGCGCAGAAGATTCCAGTCTGTGACGGTGGCTGGACAAGCAATAAGAATTTGAGTCGAGTGGCTGACATGGATCGTCATTTTATCCTCTGATTCAATACCGGTAGTGCTATGTTTATCATTTTGCCCATCTATCCGCTCATGACCATGCAATTATGGGCTTAACCACATCGCCGCGTTTCATAGCTTTTACAGCCGATCCAAAATCGCCAGACTGGAAAACCTTTATAAGCTTCTCAACAGGAAACTTTCCGTCTCTCCACCACCGAACCATTTGAGGAATGTATTCCGTCGTGTTGACGTGTCCCTGGATAGCCCCAAAATACTGCTTCCCGCTGACCATGAAACTCTGCATATGAAGCTCGAGATGAGCCTCCGGCATACCCGTTCCAACCTGAATGATCTTGCCCATGTACCGTGTTCCTTGGATCTGGGCATTAAGAAGTGGCGGGTAGGCACTTGTGTCGATACAGATGGTTGCTCCTAGTCCATCTGCGGCCTCCTTGATCCTCTCCGTGACTTGTGCCATCTCTAGCCCGGTTGTGTTGATAATGTGCGTTGCGCCAAGTGACTTCGCCAGCTCGAGGCGGGAATCCAATCGGTCTATTCCAATAATGGTCTTGCACCCTTGGTTCTTCGCGGCGATGACGGCTGCCAAACCGACACCTCCCATGCCCGCGATGGTGATGCAGTCCTCGGGTCCGGCTTTCGCAACGTTGACGACAGTTCCGCTGCCGGTTTGAAGACCACACCCAAGCGGTGCCAGTATCCTCAGCTCGTCACGAGTAAGACCAAGGCCATTGGCGTTGACAACGGACTTATCGCTCACAACAGTGTGGTGGGCTAAACTAGACTGGCCAAAAAAGCGACCGCTGATTCCGTCAGAGAAGACAGGTTCACCCATGAAGTTGATTTCGAAAAAGTTGGTGCAGTGAGATGGCGGTCCGGTTTTGCAAACGTGGCACGATCCACAGTATGAGAAGGAGAGGAAGACCGCATCGCCGGCCTTGACCTTTGTGACGCTGCTTCCAACACGGACCACGTAGCCGGAGCCTAGCAAAAGAAGTCAGCGCTTAACCTTTATTATTAGAGCTACGAGCTTGTTCAATGCTTGCCGCTATACCTTCATGCCCAAGAACCCTGGGATAATACACGCCAGGAACTCCTTTGTCCTCGGCCGTGTCGCCGCAGTGCAAGTCTGTATGGCAGATGCCAGAGGCAACAATCTCAACAAGAACCTCATCTGCACGAAGCTCTCGAAGATTTACCGGTTCAATAGCCCATTTCCCTTCGCTGAAAGGGCCTCTGGCAACGATGGCCTCCGACGTAAAAGCCATTTGGTTAAGGTTGGGTTTGTCGTTATAGGGTTCACTGGGATGGTCTTTCGGAAGACTATTGGTAATTTCAAGAACACATCTACTGAAGTGTAGGATGAAGTAGGTATTGGCTTAGTGGTGTGTGTTATTTATTCTATCTCCTTATTGGGTGCTGGAGAAGAAATTGAAATAGGGTGCGGGGTTGGATTGTGACCGGTGATAAGCGGGGGGCGCCTGCGGCACTGAGGTATCCGTACTCCGATTGCTTATCTAGGTAAACATCACCACTAATATTTTGATAAGATGAAACGAAGCTAATCACAAGAGTTGAGCATCTTGAAAAGACGTTTTCTTTCTTGAAAGACCATGTGGGTCGTGCAAATCAATTCACGTAATATACCCGGTTGCGAGCCCGTTGGGACGAGATGAGACGGTTTCCGCAGAACGACCACACCTGCCAACTAAAAAAACCATTCGGATTGTTGGCCACATCCTTTAGAGATCGAGAGGTTACGGACCACTGCGGGACTGTTGAACAGCGGCCTGTGTTCCCATTAGTAATATGAGGAACACTGGCGATGGAAACTTGCAAAACATCCAGAAAAATCAGTATATTCTGTTCCGCAAAAGTCTGTCAATGCCCAAAGAGTCTAAACGTTAGGCTTTATATCATTTGTAAGGGTTAATTAGGTAGTAGAATATCCAAAAGCTCCTTTCGCGCATAAACCAGGATTTTGCCAATTGATGGCACGCCTTACCCTATTTGTTAAATTGTTCTAGACTTCATAACTGGTCGATCACAACTTACCCGGTACCAGAATGTTACAATCCGTATAAACCGAAACGTAGCCATATCGACTTAGAGCAGCTGCATACCTTGCCCTTTTTCTAATCAGAGCAAGGTCATGAACACTACTGCTGATCCTTAGAATGCCGTGTCACTTTTGTTTCCCGCATGGCTTGGTGCTTTGACCACTGATGAGTATCGGGAAGTCGGGAATGGAGAGTTGTGAAACACCTTCCAATACCCATACTTCCGCCACATGACGTGTCTGGAAGAGTTTTCCCGTGCTTGTGAAATCGAGTACAAGAGACTGACCCAGATACCCGCACACAGAAGAATGATGGTATTCTGATTTCTCGTGAGCAGCAGTAGCTGAGAGGCCTCCGGGGCTAAGGATAGGTGTAGGGACTACTATTTGGTGAACAACTTGATTGACTGCTCCGTCTTTCATTCCATAGAATGTTAGGGGTGCATCCATGCTACACGAAGAAAAGAAATAGCCGATGTCGTGTCAGTACGCCACCTGGCCGCACAGCTCAATTCATGACGATCAGACTTACGAGTACGAAACCTACCCCGCACAGATTGCTCGGTGTGCTGCTTTAGATACACGTGAGGCTCACTCGATGAACCTTGATGCGGAGTTTTTGTTCAGCCCGCCTGTCCCACTCTTCCCGCTTCGGGACCCCCACACCCGACGTTTTGGTTGCATGGTGATCGATTCCGCTGCATGGCTCAAACGGCTTGTATTGCCTGCTGACTTAACCCGGATTATGATCTGTTGGTTACCGTATGGGCGATAGGCAAACGACGCTGCGTGCATGAGGCCCACCGCTTCCAACCCCTCCCCAAGTGCCTAGGTAGGGTGGTCCTACCTTAATTTGTGACACTCCGGCTTCTTGCTGCACTGCCAACTGTTCGTGTTTCGTCAGCAGCACTTCGCACTCGTATGGAGGACCTACCTGCAAACAGGATGGCCTAGCGAGCTTTCCGGCTCGGGTATTCATACTCGCATGCTACGGTAACAAAACAAATGGTGGAGGGTGAGACGAACGGCGTATATTACAGCCTGAGACCCCTCGTACTTTTTCAAAACATAACCTCCGACTCAAGCACACCTTCCCCTTCAAGTTTCAAATATTTGGTCACCAGTGCCAAAATTCCTCGATGCAAACATGAACGCCACGGCAGGCACGCCGCTGGAGAGCACACTTCTCATCGAGGCAGCAAACAGATGGCCTATCGCTGCAACGGTGCTGCTTACCTTTGCCTTTGCTTTCGTTGTGCAGTCGGTCTTCAAGCACGATGCATTGTCAGAAATCCCCCTAGTTGGAACAGAATATGGCGGACAAGAGAGCAGGAGAAAGAAATTTGTGGATGGGGGTGCCAAGAACCTCTATTTGGACGGATACAAGAAGGTAGGTTAATGAGTATGGACTTGGAGAGGCCATGGATTGATGATTCACCTTCTGTAGTTCAAGGAGCAGGCTTTCCGGATTACTTCAACAAAGAGTCAGTGTCTGATCCACGAGATAAGATGTCGAGGCTTAGTGCTGACTTTTCTTGACAGAAGCAACCAATATCGTTGTGGCCCCGAAGTTCATGGACGAGCTTAAAAGGCTTCCTGATGACGTGTTGAGCTTTAATGAAGCTATAGAGGAGGTTGGTTCTCAAGCACAAGAGAAGAATTCCAAAAAGGATACTGAGACTGAAATATCAACAGAGCTTACAAGCGAAATACACTGGCGTCGAGACAAATATCGAAATGCTTCCTCGTTTAGTTAAGACATCTCTAACGCCGGCTCTTGGTGTGTTTTCCTTTCCGGCTGTTACATTTAAGAAGTTGCTGCTTACAACTATTTAGTTCGACTCAACCCCATCATATCTGACGAGGTTGTTGAGGCGATGCGAGTCGAGCTACCACAATCGAGTGGATGGACCGAGGTCAAGATTATGGACAAATTGATGCGCATTATTGCAATGGCGTCTGGCCGCGTTTTTGTCGGGCCTGAGCTGTGTCGGAACGAAGACTACATCGATTCAGCTATCAACTACACTGTAGACCTATTGAAGGCAATCCGGAAGGTCTCTACTATACCGCCATGGATACGCCCTATTTTAGCGCCAAGGCAGCCTGAGGTTAGGAGGGTACACAAGCGCATTGCCGAGGCAGTTGAGTTTCTGAAGCCGATTGTCAAATCCAGGAGAGAGGCATCTGAAGATCCAGATTATCAGAAGCCCGATGACATGCTGCAATGGATGATAGACACGCAAGAGAAGTCTGGCGACAAGGACAACAAGAAGCTTGCCCGATATCAGTTGGGTATCAGCTTCGCCGCTATTCACACTACGTCACTGACGGCTACCAACACGTAAGTCTAGGTTTCCTATGTTGTTCGACCTACTGACTCGACTACTCAAGGCTATACACGCTAGCATCAATGCCTGAATTCGTTCCCGTTCTTCGCGACGATGTGCAACAAGCTTTGGCTGACGCCAACGGAGTTTTCACCAATATCGCAATGCAGAATATGAAAAAGCTAGATAGCTTCATCAAGGAATGCATGCGACACTACGCCATGGGATTTTGTAAGTCTCCTGAAACCTCTTCATTCTCCTGTCTGACGTTGTCAACAGCGTCCTTCCAGCGAAAAGTCCTCAAGACATTCACTCTTTCCAACGGCCAGGTTATTCCCGCGGGTTGCATAATCGAGGTACCTGTTATCGGTATCTACAACGACAATGAATTTTTTCCAGACGCAGACAAGTTCGACCCCTTGCGCTTCTATAAGATGCGCCAGTCGAAGACGGAACAGAAGACAGTATCCAAGCAGGTTGAGATGGTCGCGAATGCCCAATTCGTCAGCGTGAGTCAGACTAGTCTGACTTTTGGGTATGGACGTCATGCTTGCCCAGGTCGCTTCTTTGCCGTAAACGAGATCAAGATGATTCTGGCAACACTGCTGTTGAACTACGATTTAAGGAACGTAGCAGGAGTAAAGGAAAGATATCCCAATTTGGTTTCTGGAGCAATAGTAAGCCATATCCTGTCCTACAGAGAATAACTTGGCCCCCTAACTCTGCCCTATAGGTTCATCCCGATCCCGATAGAGTGCTTCTTCTGAAGAAGTTGTAGTGAATC
The DNA here is from genome assembly GCF_000149035.1 of Colletotrichum graminicola M1.001. Lineage (NCBI taxonomy): Eukaryota > Fungi > Ascomycota > Sordariomycetes > Glomerellales > Glomerellaceae > Colletotrichum > Colletotrichum graminicola. The sequence continues at coordinate 89,342 of NW_007361077.1, forward strand.
ACTCAGTACTCGAAGAGTCTATACCTCTGGATGTGCTTCATGGCGAAGAATGTTAGCCTATGCATGAGATACTAGTCAAGTATGAGATGAATAGTTAAATCGCCAGCTATAAGATCAAGACAGTCATGAGTAATTAGAAGAGCAGGTTGATTTGAGCAACATAAATATGTTACAATTACCTAGAGCTAGTCGCTGCCAAGAGAAAACCAGATGATTCAACGATGGGCAGTGTCGAACTTTTGTGCTTGAGAGTCTCGTTTGAATTCATTTCCTACGTCATGGCATGCACACTTTCTCTTTATAGTAGTCAGTGAATATTGATTGGACTGGCGTCCAAAGATGGTTGAGAAATTTGCGGATATTACCATATTGGTTTACTCAAGTAGACATAAAACAAATGGGTAATATATCCTTGAGCTCAATCAAGCCTTGTAGAGGACTTTGAAGACCCAACCGAACTCGTCCTCCTCGATCAAAGCTTCATCCACCTTGATCTTCAGCTCACACTCGGATCCCGAGTTATCTAAGTCCCATTCGAGCTCCTCGCCACCGTTCACTCCGAGAAGACTGACAGAATCACCCCGAAGAATGGGAATCGGGGCCTGGATAGTCACCCAGCCGTCAATGGAGAGTGGCTTCTCCAAGAACACGGTATAGAATGCATCATCAGTCTGTGTGAACCTCACATCTGGCCCTCCAATGATCTCGCTCTGCACGAACCAATATGTCGTGTTAAAGATCGCTTCCTCATGGCTCTTGATCCACTTGCCAGCCTCACGTAGATTTTTCATTTCTGCCTCAACGATGGTCCCATCTGCCCTCGGTCCGATGTCCAGAAGGAAGTTGCCATTCTTTGACACCATGTCAACGAGGGAGTATACAATCGTGGTAGCGTTCATGTATTCCTCAGGCTTCGTTGCCCGGTTATATCCGTAGCTGTATGGGTCCATGCCACGATTGCTCTCCCACTTGCGGCTCTGAGCAGACGCAAAGGTCTGGTATTCGGGAGTGTCGAAGTCCGCCGCCTCTGGAATGCCGCAGCGTGAGTTAATGGCGACCTGTCGGCCCTCGGCACGGGCCTTGTTCCACCACTCTGCCGCGAATCCTGCCGTGCCGTTGGCGGCGCCGCAGTCACACCACATGATATCGGTACCATAGTCGTATGCCAGAGTCTCCATCTGAGGAACCATGAGATCGACAATGAAGTCATTGACGGGCACGTGTCCGGTGTACGGCTCGGGTTCGCCTGTGTAGGGGTTTGGGGCCAACGTACCCGGCCACGAGACAGCTGATGGAGTCGGGAACTGGACGAAACCGTATGGGCCAAAGTCTGGGTTAAACCACTCAGGTAGCGAGAAGTATGTTCCCCGCTTCAAAGAAGGCTGATATGTCTCGGCAGCATCAAATAATTCCTTGAGAAGGTCACGCTTGGGACCATAGTGAATTGCGGAACGGTTCGAAGTCTTGCCTGCGTCAAAGAGAGCAAACCCATCGTGATGCTTCGTCGTGATAACAAAGTACTTGGCGCCGGCATCGGCAAACAAGTCAACCCACTCTTTGGCATCGAATTTGGAGGCGTTGAACTCCGGAAAGGTATCATCATAAGCCCAGTCAGGGCCGTAAGTATCGAGCCGGTATCCGTAGAAGTTGGAGCGATCGCCTTCGGGATGATGGGTAGAGTACCACCAGAACCACTCTGAATAGCTTTCGTAAGGCGTCGAATTTCCCCAGCCAGTAACAGCATACGGACCCCAATGGATGAAGACACCGTACTTGGCGTCGTCGAACCATTCCGGACTTTCATGCTTCGAAAGACTGTCGGAATCTGCTGTCCACTCAGCCAAGCCAATTTCAACATTGTCAACCGATGTCGTCCTTTTGGTATCCTCGCTGCTAATCTCTACGGAGACACTAACGAAACCGTCGGAAGCTCCATTAACACCGACAGCTACAATCTTTTGGTCGCCGGGGCAGAGCCGCTTCAGATGCCCTGGACTAACAGTGTGGAAACCATCTCCATGGATAGTCAAGTTGAGACCATTTCCGGACACGCACGAAGACCCGGCATTGTTGATGGTGACCTCCACTATTTGTGTATCATTGCCCATCCACTTCTGCGTTGGCCGGACTGACTGCACGCCAACATCCGGTGATTGCTGCCACAAGGAAACAGCAAAGACATGAAGCCGGCCCTCGGTGGCATTGTTCTTCACTGGCAGGATGATAGAGCTCAGCTTCTTCCCCGGTGGCAGAGCCGTGGTACGCTCGAAAATATGTGAGCTGTTAAAGTCAGAGCCATTGGCCGTATATCTACTCGGGAAAATGATCTCGCCGCGATTGATGGTCAAGAAACTGAACCAATTGAGTGTGCGGAGCTCAAATTCTGACGTTGTGTTGTCGGAGTAGACAAAGGAGACATTGCCGCTGACTGTCGAACCCTCCACGTCTCCAGCGACGAGGAAGGAGGCCGAAAAGTAGGTAGCCGGAGGGACGGTGACTTTTTGACCATTACAGATCAGATTATCGGGTTCCGCGGGACCGGTGTAGCCAGGGAAACTGTAATGGATTCCTGTGTCAGGAGAGACGAACTCTGGGCCAACCGTGGGCTCAGGGAACGACTGGTTGAGTGCGTCGAATGATGCCTCTCCAGGTCGAGTTCCGAACCCTTTATTGTTGAAGAGAGGGATCAGATCAAGTGGAACGGAAATCTGTTGCATTGATGTCAATAGAGTTCAATGAGGCTTCCAATCGCTGGGATGCTCACTCCATGGGAAGACGAGTTGCTCACTTCCCCGAGCGCAATCCCGGTCAAACACAGCACCGAGAGAGAGCTGAATTTACTGAAACCTTTCATTCTGAAGGTTGTGGTTTTCCGAGGCCCGAAACACCTGACCTCTGCGCTTTAATGGGCAGAGGAGCCCGCGATCCTTAACTATTAACGGCGCGATGGAGCGGCGGGGATTTGGACGATCCAACTTTTCCATGAACCATCTCCCCAGTTCGCCTAAGATGTCGCTACTATCTCATCCAAATGGGACGGTAACATTCAGACCCAATGCCCACTATTCATGCTACCATCAATATCTGAGGGGCTGGTTGACAGTGAGGGGTACAGCTGATAAGATGGTAGAATCTTGATAGCACCACTTCCCCGGACATCATTAAGACAGGGGTCCAGGTTCCAATGTTTAGTGATCGGGCACTTCTCCGAGAGACCTTGTCGCACTCTAATGGATCGATGCCGAAATCGGCTATTCTGTTCTATCATGCGCTTGTCTCGTTGCAATCGCTTCTTTTGGCCCCCACCCCCACCTTTCACGGTACGGTCATTGTTCAGTGACAGGTTTTGTGAGCAAACGGGCCATTGGGTACTACTAGAATCCAGGAAGAGACAAAAAGTCCATACAATTATTTGGCTACGCAACACGTAGTGATCGCAGCAAAGCCGTATGTGCTTATAAGTACAGAGGTAAATGCGGGCAACGTAAGGGGGGGATCAGCAGACGCGCCGAGGTTGGGGACGCATGACTGGTCGCAAAAAGTCCACATGTTGGTTTTTATTTTAAACTCGCTGAACCTATCCGCTGGAATAAGAAATATGGAGCGATCTACGGATTCCCCATCTGAATGGAGAACCACGGTTTGTTTCTTGCGGAACCTTGCCATAGCGGCGAGTGATTTGCATCTGTCTTTCAGCCGGCAGCGGAGTCGAAACGTTTCGTAAACATTTTCCCCACTTTCGTTTATAGTCACCGTAATAATACAAGCTTTGCTCTCTAACTTGAGTATAACCTTCACGCATCTTGGCAACCGCTTCACCTTCAACGGTAGTGGTTAGACAAGGCCCTCAGGTTTGGATGTTACGAAGCATGGTAACTGATGAACTTTTTCTATTGCGTGAATTGCATTCTCATAGTCGTCCATCATAGCTTGCTCTGTAGGCACCCGGACGAGGGTACAATAAGGAAATAAACAACCACATTATCCGCCATGCTGACCTAAATGATTCACCCTAGAAATGCGCGCCCAAACGTCGACGCATCAGCAACGAATTCCGTCTCGGGGTCTCGGACCCCTTCTGCACTGGCTTGTTCTGCGAAGCAAGCTTGGACATTAGGTCCCATGTAGGCGCCATGCCTCCGTTGCGCCTTGCCTCAACCATGGTCATCAGGTCGGCCAACTTCATCTCGAAGGCTCCTGCGGGAATCGGGGCCGCTGCCTCTTGACGCGGTTGATTACCAGAAGTTTTAGCGCGAGCGGGACTAGGCTGTGCAGCGATGATGCCACCTGATTGAGGCGGGGCAGGCTCTACGAGACCACCGCCTTGCTGAGGCTGACCTTGCTGAGGCTGGCCTTGCTGAGGCTGACCTAGCTGAGGTTGGCCCTGCTGGGGAGCAGGTTGGGGCTGAACCGGTTGAGGTTGTCCTTGCTGAGGAGCAGGCTGGGGCTGACCTGGTTGAGGTTGTCCCTGCTGGGGAACGGGCTTAGGCTGGGCGCCGACGGGAGTTCCGGCAACCGTCATGGTGAGGATGAACTCGCCATCAATCTGATTAATTGGAACGGCTATCCGAGAATTCTCTCTGTCTAGGAGAATCTGGGCATTGATTGGAGTAAAGGTTTGAGCCAGGAGAAGCTGTGACGCCGCAGGGATTGGTGGGCTGGCGTTTGAAGGAGGATTCTGGCCGGTCTGAGGAGAGGTAGAAGGCGGCTGAGTGTTTCCTCCAGCGGGAGGCTGCGCAACGGCGGGATCATTACCAACAGCGGTTCCTGCGCCGTTGCCAGTAGTATTACCAGAAACGTTTGATGGAGGTTGAGTGTTTCCTCCAGCAGGAGACGGCGCAACTGCGGGATCGTTACCAGTAGCGATTCCTGCGCCGTTGCCAGTAGTATTACCAGAGCCGGTTGCCGGAGGCTGGGTGTTTCCTCCAGCGGGAGGTGGCGCGACGGCGGGAGAATTACCGATAGCGGTTCCTGCGCCGTTGCCACTAGTATTACCAGGGCCGTTTGCTGAAGGCTGCGAGCCAACCGTGTTGTTGCCCGCTTGACGCTTGAAGCGAGGAGACTGCAATCTACTAGTCGCACCGCCAGGGTTCTGGAGAACCGGGCGTTGAGCGATGCCCAGTGTGATTGAAGACTGCGGCTGAGCACCTGCGCGCAAAGCCATGGCCATGAGTCGCTCGACATTGACTAATGTTTCAAAACACGGTCAGTGCTATTCTCAAATACCGACAAACTTCATTTCATCCCGTGGGGGAGGAAAACTTACGCGGTATCTGAACCACGGCGGTCATACTGTTGAGGCTGGGAACAACACCGGCAAGATTGCTGGTAACGAGGTACCGGTAGTTGTCTACCATATTGTTAGTGCGGCATTCTATCGACAAACGGGAGATTGTCTGGACACTCACTAATAGACATGACGCCGTTGGTCACCATTTCAGGGCTAATACCATTGACCACATCCGTGCGAATGCTCATCGGCTGGCTTGCTTTGATGGACATCCGAAATCCGTCCTGGAACTCCGCCTCTTGGATACCGGATCCAATAATGCTCACGGGCTGACCGAAGGGAGTCAGAGAAGCGCCAAGCTCGCTGGTTTGGCGGCCCACGGCCACGAACTCTCCGTCAATTTGATTCAGCTTGACCATACGGACATTCGCATCAGTGATATTGACGCTTTTGAGCCCCTCCATTATGATCCAGGCTTGGCGGTCTTTCGACAACTTTGCGACAAAGGTGTTATCAGCGGTTACGCCAGCCTGCGAGAGCATAGCCTGGTCAATGGGCAGCTCGATTTGAGCGCCTACCAGGTCGATGGCTCCATTCGTCTGGATGGATAGAGAGTTGCGCGAGAGCTGAACGAAGGGCTGACCCGTCGAGCCAACGACGTGGCTTGCCGACAGCGGGTTAGGGTTTTGGTTGACAATGATCTGGTGCTGTGACTGGGAGAACGTTTCGATCTTCGTGCCATCAGGGAACAAAAGAGTGTTGGGTTGCATCTGGCAGACTTGTTAGTATGTCCTGAACGAGCTGTGTCTACCACACACCCTTCCCAATTTCTGCCGCGATTGTGAACAGACAATATGCTAGGGCATCAATAACTTACATCGCCATTGATGTTGATAACCTGATTAAACAGCGCGTTCTGTTGCCCTCTTACTGTAACAAATCCAGAGAGTAGCAAAGCAAGCTGAGAAAGCTTCGTTAGAGCCATTACGAAGGGTCAACCGCCAGGGTTGCTCAGGCAAACTATAAGAAAGAAGTAAAAAAAACAAATGGTAAGGGAAAGAGAGACACCGTTACTAAACCCACGGGTCCTAGGGGAATGATTTTTGTGTAGAAGTGAAAAACCAAATCGAGGGATATCAACAGTCTAACGAGGGGTCGTGTAAAGTTAATGCCACAGGAATGGAGAGAACGCGGCTACGCCTTGGATATATGGCAGGGCGGACCGGAGGAGATGACGGCAACGACGCCACATGGTGGTTGACGGACATGATACTTTGATGTGGTGGTCGGATACGGAAAGACAGAGCTCAGCCGAAAAGAGCTCGACCCTCGAATCGGATGCGCTGTTTGGAATTGGCTGTGGTAGGAGAATATCTGCAAGACACCGCTCCCAATATCATCCGGCCGCAGAATCCCCGGTCTGTTGATACCGATGCACCTTGGCTGAAAATAGGTCTGAGGTGGCATCGGGCTTAACCATCGGACCTTGGAACTTCCGACTACTGAAGGCCTTCGGACGCCTGAATGTAGGCGCAAGGAGCAAGCATTGCCACAAAGAGCTGTCGTCATCCTGTCTTGGATGGGGAGGGGGGCAAGAAGTAGGACAAGGTAGGGCTGCTCGGATTCGGCTGATACGAGACACGTTTCGATGTTTCGAGCTCGGGCATATAGAGTTTAATCGGACGAGGCCGGGCGGGGAGGAGGGGGGGGTGACCGCGCCTTATGCAAGAGTCCAAGACTGCGCCCCTTCTCCTAGACCCTGAGATCACGTCGGAGAATCAGAGAGGGGTGTCAGGATTCATAAGAGCCGTAGATCCTGGGGACCCCGTCCTTCTATTCGGATGTTTCCTCGATTGCCGGCGAGAAGCGTTTATGTTTCATCACAGCTTACTCGAACATGGGTTGCCGCTTGACGGATGATGGAGACTTGGCCTCATGGCTGCTTTTTCTGCACCCCACCCAACCTTGTGTCTCTTTGTTATAGCCTCCCTCGGCCTTTTGGATAACCTCTTCTACGCCTATTCCGTCTGGCCACGCACAGCATTCAACAAGTCCACATGTTTCCTTGTGCCCCCCTTCTCTTCCCCACCCTCTCGCAACTGTAATACAGTTATCAAAAAAGCTTTGACATAGCAACTAGCTTATGTTTGTTCTCCACACATTCTCCAGGCATTCGTAGTCACCTCTGCACCGTTTGTATCTATGCAACCGACACGACAATATGGTTGATGCAACCTCTTCCTTCTTGAAGAATCGAAATTTTCTCTTTGCTTTCGTTAGTCTTATCTAGTTGTCATTATCCGGTTCCCGAGGCACTTGTAATTGAAATGACGGTACTTCAGTGGCCCCAAGTTCAAAGATCGTGTCAATAGATCAAGTTTGGATGCTGCTAAGTAATAGTTTGCATCACACCATCCCGCATGATACAGATGACAGCCACCAAGTGCTTTTTTTGCGTTTCTAAACCAAGGCTGTTTTTTCTATAGTTCTGACTCGGTCGTTCTGTTCTGGGATACATCGCTCAATGTCTTGATGGCTGATAGGCTGTTTTCCATGAAGCAAACGATTCGTGTCGTTTGAAGTTTGTATCTGGTATAGCCGCGAAGTTACCTTATACTTCAATTGGGCCCTGAACTTATTCGACTCACACTCTTCACATTCTGCCTTGCTCAAGTGGCCTTACCTCTACACATAACTTTTCAGGTCACGCCAGCTGATCCTTGCGTGACAAACACTTTGACCCCTTTTCATCCGCTTGTTTCGTCTCTTCACAACCCGAATCACTGATCTCCCTCTTTTATTGTAACTACTCTTAATGCGGCTAATATGTTGTCATCCTATGCTTTGCTTGTTACTTACGCCTTGCTCTTGCAACATACACAGTATGTTGTTGACCATGACGTCTAAAGTGCGTCGAACGTATCCATCTCGACCCCTCCAGTCGTGTTAGGTCTGGTCTCCTAAACGGCCCTTATCCTGGGAGACCCTTCCGGCTAATGTTAATTTTTCGCCCAAAGGGTGTCAAACTTCCCCGCCTTCAGTCACCTTGTACCTTCTCCAGATACCCATTTAATATAAGTATTCCATCGTCCCTTCCATCAGGCCGATATTTGTAAACCGATGAACGCTCTCTGATATTAATTGTGCTTTCTTTCTCTTCCATCCCATTCTATCTGAACAGACGGTCCAACGCCTTTGCAAGGCCCCCCATATCACCACTATCCTTAAAGAAATCTTGCATCCTTACAAAATCATCCCCTTGTGGTTTTATTATACCATTCTTTAGGATTGTTATACCTCACAATCCACGAGCTAGTCTCTTTATCAATCTCATTGACAACGTAACCATAATGCAGTCTCCATACATTTTTTTCTTCCTTTTCACTTACCTTCCTGCTCTTGGTCTGGCCTTACCAGCTACGGCCGATGGACGCAATGGTGTCTCTGCGTCCCAGATCTCGAACGCCGTCGCGGCCTGGAGACAAGATACGGGGAAAGTCTCCAATTTTCTTAACACTGCGACAACGTTCACCGGCTCAGAATTTACCAAGCAAGCTACGATCGCTCTCAACGCCGAACTTGACGAGCTGAATCACAAGAAGGTTCTTGATACCGCTTTCCAAGGAGCGCAGACGATTTCGCAAGCCAATAATGTGCTTGCTACTCAGGGCACATTTCAGCAGGTCGTTGATGTTTTAAGGTCCATGGTCCAGAATGGTCCTTCCACCGCCCAGCAAGACGTCGACACCATCAATCAAAACCGTTGTGTCAATGTTCTTCCCAACATCGACAAGTATTTCGCGGCTGCTGGTTCCCCTAACGTACGTTCAATTCGTCCTACGGGATGCTCATCGGTTCAAGGCGGTGGCGGGAACGGCGGCAATGGAAACGGCGGCAATGGAAACGGTGGCAATGGAAACGGCGGCAATGGAAATGGTGGGAACAACTCCGGAAAACAGAACCAGAACCAGAACCAGAACCAGAACCAGAACCAGGGCAAGGGAAACAACATCCAGAAGAATGGCAACAACAGCCCGCAGCCTGCCCGCTAGTCTGTATTCCCCAGCGTCCCGGCGGAACTGAACTCAATGACTTGCCAAGAGGAAGCTCATTCTTTACAAAGTTCAACAACCGCCAATCCTCACAGCTGACTTGACCACAACGACCGCAGGTATCCCACTCACTGAGACGGAAGCTGATGGAATGGCAGAAACCTTGTGTTTACATGTATGGCAGGTCCCTGTAAACCTGAACGTCAGTGTCTTCTCGTTGTCAGCTACCGTGCGACTTCACTTTGAGTCGAGACTTGTAGTCGCCGATGGTTGGTCATTGTGCATATGGAGTGGATTTTAGTTCATCAATGTTTGGTCCTTGTTGTTATTGGCATGAGAATCATTCTTTGTAACATGTCATCCCATTTCTCTTACAAGGACACTGGGGTAGGGAACCTTCTTACTGTTGTCATTGAAATTCCTATTGAATGCTGTAGTATGTAGTAGGCCGGTACATAATTGGATAACACTCGTTTACTCTGCATCCGAAACTGGCCGAAATCTATAATCGTCCCTGGGGCGTTTGGAAAATCCAAAACGAAACGTTGAGACTGAATTTCTAGGTTCAGGGATCCTGTACGTCACGCGCTTTGATCGCTCGGCGGAATCCGCCGTCTCATTCGCAGATCATCCCCGTGTCGTGCTCCGAGGTGCGACTGGCTTCCTCGTCTAATTAGCCCAATATCATCATCCAGAGTTCCGGACGGGGATATGAGAACCATGTTCATTCTCGATTAAAGATTGAAAAAGTTCGGGAGCGGCCTGTAGCCAGCATCTCTTCAGTATCCAGGTTCCTATTGGTTTAATTTCTCAGCATGTACCGCCTGATTGTTGGTCGCGCCATTTTGGCTAGGCTGCAAGAGCTTACTCCTGTCAGCCAAGTCATCCTCATGGAGGGCAGCACCGACAATGCCTTCGAGCACCATTCGCAGCTCGTTACTCTTCGGAATTTGTTTCGGCTTCTTTTTCACTCCCCTGCCGGACGCTGCTGAATCAAAATAGAAATTTAGCTGTTGACTTACTTCTTCGGCAAAACGGCGCAACGCAGCCCGCTTGGGTGGTTCCGCCTCCGAGGGCGAGAGTAAAGTGCGTGATAGGGTACAGAAACTGCAGATCAAATCCAGGTTTCACTGGGCAAGGGTTCCGGTATAGAAATCTGTGGGATATGGGTGGCCGGCTCGCCGGCTAGGCTTATAGTCTATAAGGTGGACCATGTTCCCGTCCGTTCCGATGATGTCCCGCGGCCAATAATGGAGATACACGGCTCATCGGTGTACTTACCATATGAGGATTGAGCCACACAGCTGTAACGAGTCCTAACACACAATTAGCCACGGTATAGGTGAGCCGAACATCGCCAAATTAACATTTGCCGTTGTTTCTCGGTTGATTAAGGTGCGAGCTCCGCACAAGTCAGGAGCCTAGAAACTTAAAAAGATCTGCAACTTCAAACATTACAATCCGAACTCAGTAAGCAACGGAAGGATCGGGTTTATGTTCAAGACTACCAATCTAATCGTGACATATTGGTTTCACTACCGGGTGGGATCATGTTGCAATGGCATCATCAGCTTATCTCTCCCGTGCTGCTATCGTCCAACTTCTTTAGCCTAAGCTTCCATCCTGCGCCACCTTACAACTTTGTCTGAAATGAACTAGAAAAAATATAGCATCGTATCAACATGCATCAGCATCTCTGATGCTCTGTCAGATGTTACCCCGGGGTATCGAAGCATTAGTTTTGTCAGATTTCTGAAACATGCGTCGAAAGCTCAATAGTGAAACCGCAGATATTAAGTCTGGAATGACAGGAAGCGAGATGCCACTCCATTTCATCAGATTGGGACGTTTCTTCGAATGACACAAGCTTCACGTGTCCAAGCTTAGATTTTCTGACTTACACCTTCTTGACCACCATTTCACAGGCTGAGGCTGAGGCCGTTGGCGCGATGAGATCTTCAACTCAGAATCAACTCGAAGTTTCATTGCGCTTCAGCTGTTATTTCCAACGGAGAAAAAGTGATCAAATTTAGCTCGAATGCCTTGGCAATCGACTGCTTGGTCCTCTATCGCTTGTGTCCGTGTGGAAAATCGGGTGTCAGAACTGCTTCTGTCACGCGATGATCATCAAACCTGTTCCAGCAGTTTCTTAGAGAGATATATTTGTATTTTTGAGAAGAATGGAGTGAACCAGCTCTTATTGTAGTTGCTTTGGAGTACATTCAGTGAAGACAAACACCAAGTGTCATCTTCCCATGGCTCTGAAACCATCATGACTAAAAGCTCATCGGTTTATGTACTTATGTGTGCAATATAGATAGACTATGATGTGTGCTTCTGTTCAAAAAAAGCACTGTGTACAAACACATGTGTTACGATGATCCCGAGTCCGCTCTTAGGATCGCCAACATGGTGTTCTAGAACCATTGGCTCATATTAGTAGAGATGACCTGAGAGTTTTATGTACCTGAGCATCGGGAGCTCTTGCCGAAGACTTGGGTGTACAAGTTGTTGACCAGAACCAACACGCAGGATATGCCTATGGCGAGTGAGTCACTCGCAATAGGAACGTAGCTGTGCCTAGTAACAGTCCAATTTAATATAATGTATATCCAGAAAACTAGTTACTTAGATTGAGTGTAGGGCAATCTTTCTAGTGGGCTTTCTCCAAACATTTTCGTACTCAGTGCAGCAGCACCTAGAGTCGAACTCCCATATCAAAACAGTGATAGAATACGATCGAAGTAGCACGCTTTCTGAGAGAGCTACCGTATATAGTTAATGTTAACAGCATGGATAGCATGGATAGCTGTATATAGTGGCTAAGTTCATCAATTCCGTGTGACTCAACTTAATCAAGGGTGCTTTTGGTTTGATTTACCCCCTTCGATTTCACGCGCAGGGCCCAGTGCACTATTGCTCATAATCAAACTATGAGTACGCGACAATACCAGACCTTCATCGGGCTATTATGGAAATGCTTCAGTCTACCATGTACGCGAGAAAGCTCGAGAGGTTGCTAGAATTTTACACCACCTGTCAAGTTCCCGCTCAGCTGTTTGGGGCAGGAGGTTTGGGTAAAGTGCTCAGAATAGGCAAACTTTCATTAGTGATAGTCGATCTAATGGGGAAGAGGGTGCAAGTATGAGACGGATTTCCGTAACTTGATAAGAGTACGAGCACTATGCCGGTCACCTTTGAGAGCGGTTTTGGGTTCCCCCAATCAGAAAGATTATATTGTGGTAGATTTTGTTAAGCATGTTCGTGCTATACTTCAAGCGTCAAGCTTAGACTGTTGTGATATGGTTCAATCATTCAATAGCTCAGTCACTGTGCCAACCGAAACCAGGAAGACAACCCTTGCAGCCGGTAAATTCACAACTGGCTTCACGTTCTCGAAACCTGGAGTTCATCGGAGCATTCGATGACAGGTCTGTTGGCGGTGATGGTGCTCATAACTTCTTTCTCCGCCAAATTCAGGGCTGTGCTGAGTAGGCTGTAGCTAATTCATAACACTATGCAGACCTTGCAAAACGAGCAATTTAGATGGCGTCAACCTCATACACCCCGAAAACCGGAGTAAGATATACGGTGATTGCGATAAAGGATAACTCCCACGACCCTTGCTTATCTCTACATGGGTAGTCGGGCCCGATTCTTTCTTGACCCCCCAGCTTAACGTCGCGAGCTTTGGAGATTGGAATGGATGTAACGTCGCTGTCGGATAATTTATGCCGAGATCTCCCCCTCACCTTGCGCATTTCGGTCGATTGATGGATGGTTGAATAATAATTAGCGGCAATCTCGTGGGAACAATGGCACCTCAGGTCATTCGTAGCCATTGCGTGGTTCATGAGTACGGTGGCCCACTCGGTTGCATTCGAAGCAACGATCCAGAACTGGGGGGTCGCCAGTCGCCTGAATCCCCGCTCATATAAGTCCTATCACTTAGCATCATGGGGAATTCGCCCATGACGCTTTTAGAGGTAGCCGAGGACGTCTTTTGGCCGATATGACATATTCTAAGATCACTGAAGTCATTGCGACTTTGGTTGTGTGGTTTTCTATTGTTCAAGGACAAGCCGTCCGGTTCAACAATCCAGAGGGCGTAGACATATGGTGTGGCAAGGCCTATCGTGCGGCGTAGGTCATCTCACCCAATGTTGCTGATAGCTCTCGATTTAACTCATCTCGCTCAACAGAGATTCCTCCTTTGATCCGGGCGGATGGTTTCCTGAGCCTGCCATCTCGGATGTCCCTCTGTTGCGACTCAAAGTACGGCCGCGCCTCAGCATCTACCTGGAAACCGATTCAACTGCTAGCCTTCTCATCGACGCCGCTGTCTCAAAACAGGTCGGATCACCACTTCCTCTTGGGCTTGGACAAACCTCTTCGATTTCGTCGCCGAATCCCTTGGCCATTGAAATATCTCTTGGAAACGAAGTGCTCACAACACTAGAGATTGCTCTTGAGTCGCGAGACAATGAGGTGTCTCTCGCAGTAGGTTCCTTGGTCCCCCGTATGGCGGCCTACAACATCACAATCCGCGCAAGGCTAGACTCGACACATGTCTACGAGGCCTGGACCGAGTTCTCTTACCTGCCTTATCCGGAAGATTACGGCAGCGTAGCCCGCATCGATAATCTTTATGGTGGACTCTTGGCACAGCGAGGAAAGGAAGCACAATGGGATGTCATCTTTGCGTACACTTACTACAGTGAGAATGCCCTTTTCGTTTCCCTGGACACTTCGCTGACTGTCTGCAGCACAATGGACTCTTTATTGGAACGACAGCGTCGATACACTCAACGAGTTTGCCGCCATGGGATATAATGTCATCCACATTGTTCCTACAGGAAGCCTCGGTGAGATCCCATTCCCTTGGGACGAATTTGAGCCGTATCTACAGCGCGCCGATGAGCTAGGCCTCTATCTTCGTTATGACGTCCTATGGACCTGGCCCAACCTCACAAACATGATTGACCAAGTCACTCGTTTGAGAACCCATCCGTCCATTCTGCTGTGGTATCAGAGCGATGAAGCCGACGGTAAAGCAAACCCCGCCAATTCGACCGGGCTTGCCTACGAGCAAATCAAAGCCATTGACCCTTACCACCCTGTCTCCCTCGCTCTAAACTGCTGGGACTTCCACTACGCGGAGTATGCCGCTGGCGCTGATATTGTCATGAGTGACGTTTATCCAGTGGCCATTAATGCAACATTCTCGACGGTCTACGGCACGGAGTGCAATGCCACATACGGTTGCTGCGGGTGCGACGATTGTGAGGGCAAGTTCGAGGACATATCGGTACGGCTGGACGAGTTTTATCGTCGTGATGAGATACTAGGATGGCAAAAGACACAGTGGTTCGCCCCGCAGGCATTCGGCAACGAGACATTTTGGGCGCGGTACCCGACGGCGGATGAGGAGGTCGTGATGACGCTCTTGTCGGTAAACCACGGTGCGAAGGGCATCGTTATGTGGAATTACCCGGCTACGGATGAGTTGGAGAGTGTGACGAGCAGCTTGGCTGGGCTGTTCACGGATGAGACGGCGGTCGGGTTTTTGCTGGGAACCAAGAGAACGCAGGATCTTGTGGTCGAGGGGGCTAACAGGGTCGACGCCGCCGTGTGGGTGGACAGCAAAAAAGGGCAGGCTTTGATCAGTGTTGTGAGCCTCGGCTATGAGGGGATCCAGGGAGAGATTAGAGTCGTACTTCCGAAGAGTGTCGAGGTTGACAAAGTCGTCAAGGTTCTTTGGGGGAACGTTGTTTGGAAGCTGGGTGACGATGGCTTGGTCGCAACGGAAGGATTGCTCGGACTTCAGACTTCTGTCATGGTCGTTGATCTATTGTGATCAAATATTCTCTTCAGGGGATCGTGTGTCCGTGCTGGATTCCTGCAATACATTCAGGCCTTCCCCTACCGACAGATAGTCATACCCTTCTGAAGTCCCAAATCGCAAATAGCTCAATAGCAATGAGTTGGCCCGCCATCTCTGTTTCCAGAGACGATAAATGGCATCATTATATCGACACGGCACTGTACATTTTGGTCTCCCCAAAGAAGTCCTCTTGGGATAACGTAGCTGAGTCGGGCGCTAATCTAGGTACTGAGTACACAAAGGACCTCATTGTCAACATTAAAGCAGGGATAGGTGACCTAAACTTCAGCGAGATGTACCTAAGAGATTCAAGTACAAGTCTTTCTGACATGACTAGAACACTGAGAGGGGGTATCGCTATAGTACCTAGGCTGCAAAGTCAAGTACATCAGTATTAAGTATCGTTCCACTCTTGCTATTACAAACTATGAAGCTTGATTGTGATGGAGTTGTTGGTCTCATAGGTAGGGCAGGGCATGAAATCATGTATACCGGGTATCCGGTTGAGGCATTCAACATTTTAGGTTCGCCGTATACGTTACCAGTCGAAAATCAAGGCGGTTTATTACGACTCATTCAGAATATATTTATGTTGTAGATATAGCGCCTGATAATCGAGGACGTGCAGTACGTTAAAGTTGATAAGCAACTGCCAACTGGTAGGTCGATGGAGGAGTTTCGCATAAATAAACGGATAGGACTTGGCTCCAAGCGCAGTTACCGACCCATATATGCAGAATGCGTCAGGCAAGTAGTAATATAGTGCCAGGAAGGCTTGTTGTTCCCTTCGCGATCCCTCTTCGTCCACCTGCCTTCAAGCGAAGGTACTTAAACTAAACCCCAAATCGCCCAGGCTATCGTAGTAATAGGTCAATCATGTATGATGCAACTAGGTTGCGAAAGATCGGCTCCTCTCAGTCAGCTCTCAAAGGAAATTATCATGTGGAGTGACTTGAAGCTAAAATACATGTACTTGGCTTAATAGAACAACGTACAACACATTGCTTTGGTACTTATCCTCACAACATCAACTTGCTCTAAGTTGGTGAGACCCTTATGCATCCGCAGGGTCACGTGATGGGTCACGTGAACTACTTCTTTGCCACTGCCCCTCGACACCTCGAAAGAAAGAACAATCATCTTCCTTCATTGATGGGTGGGGAGGGAGGAATTCACAGCCGAATGTTGTCGCGCGTACGCTGGAAACGGGATTGTCGCTTGCTCGCTGTCGAAATTGCGCACACGGAACAAGCTGAGCCGGAAAGGACAATTTGCTACCATGAGCTGAATAACAATTGGACGATCAATCTCCCACCTTCACCGTCCCTCGAGTCCGTGTTCGTCCTGAAGAAACTTGACGATCTTCCCGCGGTCCCATTTGTTGGCCCGAAATCTCACTTGAATCGCTACCAGCTTTTGTGCGCAAAGATGGCCAAGAAAAAAAACAAGCAGACGGCGTTGGACGAGTTCGGCGAGGGTATGCCTGGCGGAAGCGCATCGCAAGTCTCTTCAAACGGCTCAGTCAAGGACTCGGCTGCTAAGAAGGCTGCAAGCGCAATTGCCGATACAGCTCCTGCGCTTATCATATGTCGCAATAAGTCCGTCCTTTCCCCCCCATGGATCGTTCCTCGGTTGCCCCGTCGGAGCAAAGGCAATGCGCCATTGGCGTCAGCTAGGACGGAAAACGCCCAACGAGATACCCGTCACTAACAGAGATTGCGCGGCAGGCATTGGCGCTTCATTTCCTCCTTTCACGGTCCATGGCTGCAGATGCCCATCGAGATACTTGAAACCATCGCGAATATCAATTACAACACCCCGCGACCGCGTCCGATCGATCCCGCTGTATTCTTTGATCTCCTCAAGATCCGCCGGCTGGTGGACGAGGCCACCAACCTGGCCGTCCGGGCGGCCAGCGATATAGCCTCGCCGACGCTTACGAACATCCATGGCGGACTCAATGGGCACATGTCATCGCTGGGCTTCGGGGTGGGTAACGGTCACGGTACAAAGCTGAGCAAGGAGCGCAAATTTCGAATGAGAGAACAGGCGAGCCAAAAGCTCTCCCGCGCATACCGTCTGGACGAGATCGCTTGTAGTGTTGCGACCATGCAAGGCGCTTCGCCCCTTGAAGAGATTGGGTCTCTTGTGCTGCAACGCAGCAAGGATGACCCGGATGCCAAATACGTTCATTTTTTCCACGAAAAGATACCCTCGCGACAAATGGCCGAGTGCACCAGCTTGCAGCCCCTGGACGAGGTCATCTCGGCGCGCCCGACGGAGGGAGAGGCACTGCGAACCAGAGCTACGGTCCGAGTATTCAAGGACGACTACGAGGGAGCGGCGCAGGACCTGAGCACGGCGCTGCAAGTGCAACGTTTCCATCAGCCACTGCACAAGACGCCATCGTCCCAGGGGTTACAGCTTGTCAACGGATCGCGCAGAAGCCAGGACGTGATTCTGACAGAGGAACAGCAGCCCAGCAGCTTGGAAACGCAATTGCTCTTTCAACGTGCCGGAGTATACTTGACCATTGCCTGCCAACACGTGGTTGACGGCTTACCAGCGACTCCTGCGAATGGAGAGACGGCACGGGCGAACAACGTGAATGCAGCATACGAGCAAGAGAATGGACCAGTGGTCGGTGAGAAGGTCCGGGAACCCACGGCGGCAGACAAGGAGGAAGCAACCAGGCGGCTGGAGCATCGCAAGCTGGTCAAGACATACGCCAAGAGAGCGCTTCGGGATTACATGGCTTATTTGTCGCAGTTCGACTATACACCAGATATGCCCCTGAAAGTAGCGAAGGAGTTTACTGAGAAGGTCAACCTCGCCGCGAATGGCATCCGCCACCCTCGCGTCCCGGACACGGGAATTCCGCCACCCTACAAGATACACCCTCTTTCCGACCTGTTTGCTGCTGTCCCGCCTGCCGATATCCCGCCTTACCCATCCCAGGAGGTGTCACGTTCATCGGAACCGGTGAAACCAGGTAGCTTTGAAGCCATTACCTATCATCCGCTGCTGACCGACGCCCTCCATTCTTTGCTGCTTTGCCACTGCTTGGTCCAGACGTCCACCAAGGAGCTTCTTCGTCATGCGTATATGGTGGCCCGACTTGCCCGCCTCGCTGATGGGTACCCGATTTTCCAAGCAAGTAGGTCCCCAGCAAGGGCAGACTGGATCGAGGTCCTGCGGAGGGCCCAAAACTGGATCCAGATGGCCGCATCCTGGGAGCAGCTCTGCGCCCCTGCTCCCCTTCCGACGCTTGACGGACCGCTCGCCGAGCAGCAGAGCAAGACCCATCCGTCCCCCAAAGCAGCCGCCCTCGCCGCCGCCGCCATTACCAGAGACACGAGCACGTTGCCTGACGTAGGCGAGAGCGAGGAGCAGCGTAAGGAAAGGGTACGTCAGCAGGCCATCATGGATTCGTTGAACGACGATAGGGTTACCGACGAGGCCAGCCTCCGCGCGGCCATCACCGCACGCCAGAAGCGCGCCGAGGAAGACCACGACTACCTCGTGAAACTGAAGCACGGCTCGAATGGAACGTCGGCGCCCGGAGGAAACGGACAAACGTCTCCCGCCTTGCGCCGGTGGAGCGTCGATGATGGGAGAGAGTACCCCATCTTGACAGAGCGCGCTGCCGCCATCGCAAGATGGGTATTGGAGGCTCCGGCTGTGAGCCTCGGGACCGCCAGGCGGAAGAAAAGGTCTGGCCAGAAGAAGACGAAGGATACCACGGGGGCGGACAGTGCAGCGAGCAGTAATGTCAACCCGGTCGTCAGCGATGCTGCTCGGACGGTTGACGCGACCGCCTGAAAGTGATAGTTAGTTGAGCCAAAGGCTTGTTTGTTGACATTGCCCCAACATGGAGATGTCTCCCACGACACCCAAGCATTTGGCCACAGATAATCGATGAGCGGCCTGGGGTAATGGAAAGTCGGCCCCAGCATTCCTTGCCCGCCCAACTGCCTACCAGATTGCAGCACCTTGCCAGTGAACATGCCTCGCCAGGTCAATGGCTATAGATCCGACTTGTCAAAAGCATGCCCGTCTCAGAAACAAAGTTGAGGGTTATCCCTTGTATGACTGAGACCGTTTCCCCAAGCCCGATTCTTCTTACTTTGGGTTCTCGCCTCTCAGAGAAGATGCGTGTCCGCCTGTCTCCATAAACCCGGCGAGGTCGGCGGTGGGATTGTTAACTAGCATGGGGGTTGTGCGTGCGCATGGGTGAGTACGACTATTCCCCCCTCCCCCCCCACCGCGATCTCATTCCCCAGGGGTTGAACAAACGGGGGACACTTGTGGGAATTTCGTGACGGACTTCATTTCGCAGACTCGACCTTGCGTCCCCGGACTGTGGCATCGACTCTTGGGTCCGGGGGTAGTGAGACGGGGGAGAGAGTTGCGGAGGTCACGGTGCCAGGAGTCGCTGTGATAGTTCCAGATGTGGATTCAATGAAGATTTGAGACAAGCATCAGCAAATACACACACCCCGTCGAGATTTGAAAGCGATTGTGCTGTTCATCATTTTCGGCCCAAATTGCCCGCCATGTTTTCTCACCAGGCTACTAGGACTCGACGGCAGGGGAGTGCCGTCTGCCAAGGACCTGCAACCAAGCGGTTACGATGCTTGAAGGCCGGTGACAATGGGCTGGATGATGGGCAAAAGGGTTGCGATATCAAGCGCATGCATGCCTCATGGCTCTCAGCGGGCTTCGGGTGGCTTGCATCGCCAACGCGGGATGCGCGGAACGGGAACGGCCATGCTGCTTGGCTGCCCTGATGGTCCAAGGTAAATACCGAAGGGCATTCTGACATGAGGCTTGTACCGTCTGATTGTGAGTCTCTCACGATTCATACCATACCACACGTCGCTGATGCCAAAACCCCGCAAGGCATCTCGGCACGCGCAGCTTTCTTCCACGGCAACCGCGGTTCTGTGGCGGCCGAATCCGTCCCATTCACGTCGCATTGGAACCGGACCGTCTACGAGATGACTGCAGGGCTGATGGGTCCCCGAGATAACTTGCAAGCATCGCGGCGGCATGTCTTGGGTAGTGTCACACTTTTTGGGAGTTGAAGACAGCGCGGCGTTCTTCGGCAACGGACCCAGATGGGTTTCGTCAATTAACTTCAATAGAATCTTACATGCGTCAAGCAACTCCAGCCCATTCGAGTATCCGATTTGTGAATCGACAGGCGCAAACAGCACAGAGTACACCTAGAAGAGTCAATGCTCATTCCACAGGGGAGGCGTGGCCAGAGCCGGGAACCGGCATGAACTGGAAGGGGGAACGCGCATGCAACAGCCGCCATCAACAACGCCAAGCTCCCCCCCCGGAAGCGCACCCGTAGAGGGTGTGCGACAAGGGGGGACGCACCGTACCTTATCCAAAGTCGCTGAGCTCTCCGCCGATGATTCTGCGACTGCACAAACAAACCCGTGGCGGTTCGCGGGCGAGTCGAGTGGAGGGCTTGACGTTGACAAAACAAGCGTTTGCCCAGCCCAGATCAGACCACTACGCCGTGGTCTTGGGGATGTTTGGCGGGCTCACTTGCAGATCCCCTGTCCACTGTCAGGGTTATGTAGCGGCAGGCAGAACTCCTATTGGTGGAACGTCCTACTTGGGGTTTCTCCGCAAGTCCGGACGCCTCCCGGGTGTGGGAGAACAGCGTCCAGGGGCGAAGACGAGAGAGAGAGTCTGTACCACGCCAAGAGACGTGCTTCTGTCGCCGCATCTCTTGTCCCGCAGCTCGACTCGTGTTGCCCGCGGATGTGTGGACGGGCGTGAAGATATCATATCTGACGACATGTACCTGCGGTGATGGCTTCGACGAAGGGGAACCTCTGGAATCGAAGCGCTGATACCATGCATATGTTCGGTGCCTCGCCTGACAGACATCCACCTCCGCTCCCCCGAAGCCGACGCTAGCTAGGCCAGACAGGGTTCCCCGAGAGTTATGGCGAAGCGTCCGGCCCATCTCCGGTCTCTGTTTAGCCATTTAATCGTATCTCAGACCGGGGGACGAGGGGAGATGGGAACTTGAGGGAAAGGATGATTGAGTTTCTTGCGGGGAATATAACTACTGTACTTGGACGGAGACCGGCCGATGTCCTTGTTGAGCCTTTAAAGATACACGTCCCAGCTTATCTATCCTCCTTCGGCCGACTGCTTGATTACGGTTCCTCACCTCCTCTCAGCTGGAGCTGCCCGACCACTCTCCTCTCGTTTCTCTCTTGACGTTGTTCTCCGTCCCCCACCCCCACGCCCTCTGTCTATAGGTTGTCTTACAGCAAGATCGTCAAGATGGCTCCCACCGGTAAAAGGGTGTACAACTGGTGCGACGACCTCTAGGCTCTCTCTTCCCCACGCCTCCGAGGCTCTGGACCACGAAATGCTGACCATGGCAACGCAGGTACATCTCCCTGGTGGCCGCCATGTGCATGGTGCTCTACGGGTACGACGCGTCCGTCTTCAACTCCCTCCAGGGCTCCCAGAACTGGCTCGCCTGGGTTGACGTCGACCCTAAAAAGGACACTCAGCTCTTGGGCCTCATTAACACGGCCTACACCATTGGCGCCATTGTTGCCGGCTTCTTCATCGGCGGTCCCGTCGTGAGTGACCCTCAACCACCCCCCCCCCCCCCTCAACCCCCCATCCCCTCGTTACGCGCACTGCCCCGTCGTAGACCTTCCTCAAAGCTGCCGGCCAGCTGATAAGCTTTGTCACAGGCTGACTACCTCGGGCGCCGCTGGGGCATGGCCATCGGCTGCATCGTCACCATCGTCGCGACCATCATGCAGACCTTCACCCCTCACCACCAGATCGGCGTCTTCATCGCCGGCCGCGTCATCATCGGTATCGGCCAGGGCATGGCCCTGACCGCCGGACCCGTGTACATCGGCGAGGTCGCCCCCTCCGAGATCCGCGGCCACATCATGACCTGCTGGCAGATGTACTACTCAGTCGGCTCCTTCATCGCCTACTGGATCAACTGTTCGTATAAACCCTCATTTCCCCCTTCTCTCCCCCTTTTTTTTGTGTCTCATAGCAGCTATATGCGCGTGACGCCGCCACGAGGCTAACATACCGACTGCAGACGCGTGCTCCAAGCG
Organism: Colletotrichum graminicola M1.001; assembly: GCF_000149035.1. NCBI lineage: Eukaryota > Fungi > Ascomycota > Sordariomycetes > Glomerellales > Glomerellaceae > Colletotrichum > Colletotrichum graminicola. The sequence goes on from NW_007361077.1 coordinate 111,632, forward strand.
CCGCGAGCAGCTCGGCGAGTGGGACTGGCGCATGGTCGTCATCTTCCAGATGCTAGTCCCCATTATCATCGTAGCCGCCCTGCCCTTCCAGCCCGAGAGCCCGCGCTGGCACATCCAGAAGAACGGCAACGTCGAAGCCGCCCGCGCCGCCCTGATGCGCATCCGCGACACCGAGCACGAAGTCGAGGAGGAGCTCCTCCAGATCCGCGAGGCCATTGAGTACGAGAAGGAGGCCATCAGCCGCAGCAGCTACGCCGCCCTCTTCCGGGACCCCTCCGTCCGCAAGCGCCTCTACCTCGCCTTCGCCCTCAACGTCGGCCAGCAGCTCACGGGCCAGGGCACCCTCAACTCGTACTCGACCGCCATCTACAAGAAGGTCTGGCCCTCCACCGACACCATCAACCTCATCAACGCCCTCAACGCCACCATGGGCATCCTCTTCACGCTCAACGCCATGTGGACGGCCGACCGCTTCGGTCGCCGCTGGCTCTTCCTCGTCGGCGCCGCCGGCATGGCCGTCTGCATGCTAATCGTCCCCATCGTCGGCCTAAAGACGCCGACAGCTGCGGACGGGACCAAGAGCGAGCCCGCCGGGATTGCCATCGTCTTCCTGCTCTTCCTATGTAAGCCATCGATTCCGTCTCGTGTCCCAAAAAGGAGAGGGAAGGGGGGCAGAAAAGCAAAAAGAGAATCACCGTCAAGCTAACCACGGCCCCGCAGTCATCTTCTTCTATAAGCCGACCTGGGGCGCGACGACCTGGATGTGGACGGCCGAGATTTTCTCCGTCAACGTGCGCGCGCAGGCCGTCGGAATGTGCTCGCAGATGCAAAATGTCGCCAACACAATCTTCCAGCAGTTCTTTCCGACCTTCCTCGCCAACGCGGGCCTCAGCTGCCTCTTCTTCTTCATGGCCATGAACATGGTCCTCGGTGCCTTCGTCTACTTCTGCGTCCCCGAGACGAAGCAGGTCCCGCTGGAGCAGATGGACGCCCTTTTCGGCGGCGTCGACCACACCGAAAAGGGCGGCCAGATAATGGGCGCTGAGGAGTCGGGCGGCGGCGGCCATCACGGGTCGGCCATCACCGCGGGGAGCAAGAACAGCGCCGAGGTGCAGCAGTCCGAGAGGGGGCAGGGTGTTTGAGAGGGGCGTCGAGTGCATGGTTGTAAAGTGCGTGATATTCAATACACATTGATGTACTATTATTATCGAATCACAATACGAGAGAAGTTTGGGCCTTGGCTACAGGAAAAATATGAAATTAAGCCGAATCCTATTTGCAGGCAACGATGCCTAGTGACATAAGAATACATGGGGAATACTGAGCTATCTATGTGCAGATCGAACCATTTTCTTTCAAAACTCCATCGGCTCACATGGATGGGCCGCCCTGTCCTGGAGAGCCAGGCATCGTCGGCCCCGTCCCATCGAACCATCTGTAATGTATCACAGGTTGCTGAGACTGAGACTGTATCATGCCTTGCATATGCATCTGAGGTGGGCCCACGAGGACTTGAGGGTGAGGATGGGGAGGGTAGGATGGATGTTGAGCATGTGAGGGTCCTTGAGGCATCGGGGGAGGCTGCTGGCGTTGTTGGTAATGTTGCTGTTGAGGTTGTGGTTGCGGTTGATGGTGCTGGTGGTGCTGATGGTGCTGATGTTGCTGCTGTTGTTGCTGCTGTTGATGTTGTTGATGTTGCTGTTGATGTTGATGTTGCTGTTGCTCATGTTGCTGCTGCTGCTGCGGTACCTGCCCCTGTTCCCTCATCTGTCGGCGAACCTGCAGCCAGGAGAAGAGTTCCGAAGATATGGATTCAAAGGTCGTCTTCAACTGAGAGGCGATATCCCACCGCTGGGAACACGTGCCGAGCGTTTCAAAGATCTGCTGCAGGCATCGTATGCTTCTATCCAGGCTGTCTTCGCCACCAATAGGGCGGTGCGGAAGGGGCGGCGGCGGCGCCGTGCCTGGACGGGTAATGGGCGGGATGATTCTCTGCTCAGAGATGAGCAGCTCACGGGCATCATTCAAGACGGTGAGAAACTGCATGGCCACGAAGTAGACCTTGAGAGCATCCAACGAGGTGTAGAATGCCGTACTTGTAGCATTGTGAATGACGTTGTGGATGGTGTTCATGTAAGAGATAGCGTGTTCGAAAATAAGCTTCCGAGAATAGTCAGTCAGATGGGGTGACCGATCACTAGGTGTGAGGCAGTAAATGTAGCTGTATCTCAGCTCGAGCTCAAAAAGTTCACGGATGCCGGACGAAAGGTTATCTGGCAACGACTCGTGCCATTCCCTCATCTCGAGACACATCTGCCAAATAAAAGAGGCAGCATCGGGGAGTGACGCCGAGTCTGCCTGAAAGAGCATTTGATACCATTCTGATTGGAGGCGCCGGAGCTGGAACAGCGCCAGAGCCGAGTCTGCCGACTGGGGGCCGGTGATGGGCCCTGCAGATAAACCGGAGTTGCTAGGATACTCAACATTGATCGAGTCGTCGGTGAAGGAAAACGACCTGGTGCGGGTCATGCTGATAGTTCTACGAGCAACGTCAGAGTACTGTAAAAGATCTTTGGTGTTCGATGGCGGGGACTTACCTGTCGAGAGCGTAGACGCTGTAAAACATCCTCCTCCTAAGATCAAGCGCAGCCTTGTCAGGGACTTGTAGCTGAGGCGGGTCCTGATGGAACCCTAGATCGACCACCGCCCGACTTGCAAAGCCGATCAAATACCAGCTGTCAAAGTGGCTGGGGTCGAGCATTGAGAGTTGCGTGAAAAGAATGAGTGACTGGATTTGGGTAGGATAACCCGGCATCAAGGCCTTATCAGCAAAGGGGAGCGCGCGGGCGACGAAGTCAAGTCCGACACGGTAGTACTTGTCTTGCTTGTCCCTGCATTGAGCGATATATCCAATAGCAAGAACCATGTACAGTAGCCAGAAATCAGCATCTTTAAGACGCTCCTTGACCCTCTCGTCTTGCTGGTAGACATCGTCGAGAACTGTAAGCAGATGCGTCTCAGAGAAGGAAGGAAATAATGTGTAGATGTTGGCCATGTAGTACTGGACCGTGGTAAAGGCCTCAGCCCTTGTCGGGAAACTGTCTTCCGTGGGGTCGGGGACCTCGTCATTAGTTGCGGCGGCCAGTACCAGTCGAGCAAACGTCATGCCGCTCACCGATGGCTCAAAATCACGAGTCGTTGCATTGACGGACCTGTAAGATGTCAGCGCTGATGGAACGGCAAGTCTCACCCAACAGTAGCGTACAGAAAGCCAAAGTCAGACACGAGCGAGTTGACATCAGAGTCCTCCCTCTTACGTGCAGCCTTGCGATGAATGGCAGCTCGAATGTTGGCCAGGGAGTCCTTTCGGTCTGTGGGTGCCACCGCCTCATCGACATCATGGAGGCTGACCGACGCCTTGCGCGACCTGGCAAATGCCAATCGTTTTTCCAGCTTCTCGACTCTGAGCTCCAGGGCTGCAACATAACTGACATGATGTTAGTTGGATGCAAGCCCGAGAGAGATTCGGGGCAGATCAAATTACCTCCTCTCTTTGCCCCTGGCGAACTGGTCGTTGGCGCTGGAGCACTCATTCTCACGGCCGGCCTTCTCACAAGCAGTGCAGGCAGGTAGTTTTCCATCACACTAAGATGGCAGGTCATGTGTTAGCAAGAGCCCGATGCAATGATTCATCAAGGCTGAGGAGCTGACGAAGGGATAGATACCTTGACTTTGGCGGCTCGACCTGTGGGGCAAGATTAGCCTCGCATGAGACAGAAGCAGTCAGCCGCGATCATGACGACTCACATCGCGAACAGGCCGAGACAGGCCGCGATACCCGCAACAGAGGGTTATCGGAGAAGCTGGAGCGCGGCATTGCAGCGATTAGAGGCGATGGGAAGATCGAGGTGCCGTGGCCCGAGGCCGCGCTATCTAACTGCTTTTGAAGTTGACGATGAGTCGTGGGAGGTGCACGGGGTCGGACTCGAGAGCGAGCAGCTAGCTTGCGTGTCCTGTCGCGGCCAGGAGGCCAATGAAACCCTAAAAAAAATGTATGCAATGCACGTCTGCTCAAAGGGGGGATTCCGTGTGGCGAGTAACACGATGACGGGGGCGGAAAGATGGATGATACGTCGTTGATATCAATCAATGCGGGCGGACCTTGGGCCGGGCGGCGGTTGAAGAGACTTTGTGAAGTCGTCGGGGTCGAGATAGGCGAGCGAGTCCACGTGTGCAAATAGATGGGGCTAAGCGCGGGCTCCGCAGCTGGATGCGCGTGCTCGCAAAGACAGCAAGTGCGAGGCAAGCTAGTTGCGGCTGTCGAAAGATCAAAATCAGAATGTGACAAGCTGATCTGCGGTGCAGAAGTGCAGCAGAAGACGGCGTCGCAGCCAGGAGGGACACCGCTTGAGAGGTATGTATCTGTATCAAGGCCCCAGACAACCAACCATCCGAGACGAGACGGTTGCGCGCGCGCGCACGCGAGTCGCTCACAACCCGGCTGCCCTTGTTCGTAGTGTAGCGTAGCGAGCGCTGCCGCAACGCCCGTGACGAGTATTCTGTATGGAGCTGACGAGGGCGAGGAGAGGCAAGGCGAGGCGAGGCAAGGCAAGGCGAGGCAAGGCCAGACCAGACCAGACCCAACTAGGCAAAAGGCGAGACACGGAAGGGCAGGGAAGGGCAAGCGACGATGTGGTTTGGGATTGGTAGGTATGCCATGCTGTAGTGACAAGTAGCTGTGCTGTCCCATCAGTTGCCGATTGTATGAAGTCTGTGCACCCCAACCGGTACCGGAGTGGACTCGGAGCAGGTACGTACTGCTGTGTAGGTAAGGAGAGAGGCAGGTACGAAGTACAATCAATACCTTGGTAGTTTCCCATCTACATAGTACCTGGCAGTGTAAGGGAGGTAGTTACCCATCAGTACAAGTACGTGTATTACTGTTGGGAGATGGGCAGCACAGTCGAGTACCTACACACACATGCACACCGCACACGCACATTTGGTACCCCTTCCCCTCTCTTGTGCGACCGACTGAACGTCGAGGCTTACCCCGCCTGGGCCGGCTCCGGCTCCATTGAAATGCCTGACAAAGACTGACAGAAGTTGGGTGGGTGGGCTCCGGTGGGTGCGTGCAAAACGCCCCTGGCCCCTGCTACTGCCTTGCCAGATAAAACCCCCATTTTGACCCCTCCAACCCCCCCTGGCCGGGTGATGCCACCACTTACTTGCTTATCGATGGATATTGAGCCCCCAAGGGGTTTCAGGGATCTCTGTGAACTAGCTCTGTTGCATAGGCGGTTGCCGTCAAGCTGCTGTTCGGCCCCTCCGACTTTAGACGAGGAATTGGGATACATCGCGCCGACATGCTAGATTGAACTCGGCAGATGCAATGTTCTGGAACAAAAATAGAAGGTCACCGAACGCGAACGCGAGGAGACGTCGGCAAGGGGGGGGGGACAGGGCCAACAAGCCGGGTACTTGCCAACCTGACAGGTTCTGCTCGGACTCGTCTCGCTTTCAAGAGGGCACCGACTGTGCTTGCTATCCAGTCCCGACCTTGATGCCCATGGTGAAGCTACCGTGATGTAATTGGCTAGACATCACATATCCATCTAGTTGAGTACAGTGTGCGAAGCCAAAGGCGTATTTGATGCCGCCTGTGCCTACCTAGTTGGGCCCACGCCTCTCATGTCATCAGATGACTTGCTGGCGCAATGCACGACATCCCACCGTGTTGATATCACCCTTCGGTCCCTAAATCCATGACCGTGAATTCGGACGATGGGTGACTAGAGCAGGTGCCTGTCACCCCTTACCAAGAGAGCGGACGGCTGCCGGCTAGCCAGGCCGGCGTCGTTTGGGAAGCAGCGGTCCAGACCTTGGTGGACAACGCTGACCATCTGGCCAAGGCCAAAACCGGCAAGCGTTCTTGGGGCACCCCCTCCCCAAAATTACATGAGATAATCGGTCGGTTCGGGCAGCGCGTTTGCGTCGTAGTGACCGACATGGGACGTACAAAAGAGAAACAAAGAAGAATCCAATTGAAGATTTGGAAGGTGGGAAGGTAGGGAAAAGGACGGGACAAGATTAAACCCTCAGAGAAGAAGAAGCAGAAGAAGAGGAAGAAGAAAATACCCATCGCAATCATGGCGTAAACGGAGCACCCACCATGGGAGAAGCATTGAGATGCATTGCGGCATGAGCGGAAGTCATCTGCCCACCCTGAACTTGGAGGTCCATGACAATGGCATCTCCATGCAAGGCACGACGCTGTTTCCGCCCCCAAGGCTATAATATAGTATTTTGAAACTTTGCAAGCCGCTGTTTATTTGCGCAAATTTCCTGCCGTCTTTCTTGGGGAAGCTTTTTTTTTTTTTTTTTTTTTTTACGTTTTTTCCCTTCCCCTTTCTCTTTCTCTTAGCGGCAAAGATCATCCGTGAGATTTCGCGAAGTAAGCAGCGCACGGTGAGGATGCCCCTGGCACTATCCTGTGGGGTTGTAGTCAATCGAGGCAACACTCGATCTTTGTACGAATACTTTGGTCGAGATCTGAGCTGACAAGGCTGGCTGCCAACTCGCAAAAGGGCAATGTCGCTTCCACCTAGTCTACTTGTAGACAGAACCAGGGCTGTGTCCAGAAAAAGCTTTCCATGCAACGGGAATCGTTCAGAATGAGGTCTAGGGCGGGGCAGCCGCCAGTAGTCGATGTTGTTTTCAGGTAGTGTACGGATAGGTAGGTAGGTATATCTAGTACCTAGCGTAGCGTGGGTGGACAGAGCCGCGAGTGGGCGGACATGCGCGGGTCAAGAGACGGTGTGACGACGGGGCAGATTCGTCCCCGACCCTTTCCCCGTTCCACAGAAGCATGCTACCTCCATCGACGCGTGGTTAACGGCAGTTAGTCATGAGTCGCCGTCATTACACTAAAGGCACATTGAGGTGGATGCAATGGGTTCGCTCTATGGGTTCGTCGCATCTCGTACGGCGGCTTCCCAAAACGCTGCTTCGAATCGAAAACAGAAGAGATGAGACATGGACGAGCCCATGAATAGAGAGCGTTAAGTAGCACCCACTTGTAGCCGTCAATGGCATGTCGGTCGAGAAGGATGGCGTTAGGCCGGCGGTGGCAGACAGAGGTCCGACCAAGGAAGATGAAATGGAATACCGGCAAGACGACAAGACAAGCCACGAATGGATGAGATATGAGATAGATGCAAATGCCAGACAGGAAGGGACGAGGATCATCACGCCAACCATGACTCTTGCTCGCATCCTCCTTGACCTAACAGCCCCCTTCCTTCCCCTCTTGCCTGGTGCCTGCTTCCTTCTCGGTATCGGTCAGGAAGGGAAAGGCCCAAACTGCCCTTCCAAGTGGGTACGTTGGCGAATCAAATGATCAGATTATCCGACAAGAGGGGGCATGGAAGGGGCATCGAAGCATATTATGGGGCAGGGCCCGCCACAACGCACACGTGCCATGAGTAGTAGGTACGTACTCCGTACACCTACCGGTAAGGTAGGAACACACCTGCTACACCTGGAGGAAGGAGTAAGTGAGTGAGTGCATGGCATTCCGTACCTGGGGAAGCTTGAGAGGCGGCCGGGACGTCGACCCGGACATACCTTGTCCGGTTGTTGGGCTAAAAACAAGGCAATGCTGAGCCATGTATCCGTACAGCAAGGAGAATGTCGGCAGCGCCATATGACTAGTCATCTTTTCACAGTTGGGTATATTCAGTCTTCAAGGCAAGACCCTCGCCTGCCAAGGCCACCTACACTCTTACATATACCTGTAGATACGACGTATTTTATTCTAGTAGTGTACATTGCTCATATCACGTATGCTTGTTCATACGTGCTCGACAACCAACGACCCATTCCGAATCCGTCAGAACCTCGCGGATCCCAATAATATCGTTCCAGGTAGTACTAACATTCGCTCATTCATAACAATTGTTACTACGACGAGTTTGTCGACCCATCTTGGTCCATAACTACCTCTGGTATGGTCCGTGCACGTGTGATGGACAATGGCAGGTACATATACTACCTATGATGAAGCAAGTTTGAGGAACTGTGCGGGCGCAGTACATGTGCATTTGCTATGTACAGGCAGTTCTGGGTTGCAAACACGACTTGCGACAGCATCTCCGAAACGTAGTGTCCGTACAGTACATGAACTACCTACCTAGCCTAGGTATCATGTTCTCGCCGGTGTCATTTCACATCCATTCCGCATTCCGTACACACATAGTACATCTAGACAAGACACCCATGATCTGTCGTCCAGTCTTAAACCTAGCTCCGCTAAGGGGGTGGGGTCCCCGCCGTAATGGTTCTGAAACGCTCGTACTGCCTCCTGGCTCCTGGTACATACCCGCGAACCTTGCCAGCTCGCTCAGTCCGCTTTCCCTGATTAGCGAATGAACAGCCAGGATGACGAGTAGACATGGGTCGGAGCCCTACGCTACCAATCTCATTACGCTAGCAAGTATACATCTGTCCACACTTTCTAGCCCCTTCAGCACATGTACCGTTGCTCAGAGCGCCCCCCCTTCCACCACCTAGAGTTTAGCATCCATCCCATCCGACCGCGGCCCTACCTGGACGGGCCTGTCACCTTCCTACCGCTGCCAACTGGGCCCTGAGAATGTGCAAAGTGCACCAATACACCACTCGCTGCCTACCTACGATGTACCTTACCTAGGTACCTAGGTACTTTGACCTAAATGTGGAACCTCGTCTTCCTGTCGCTCGCCTCCTCTTGGACGTCCCGGATAATCAACCACTTGTCGAGTCCGCGCGACGACGTAGCCAACTCCATACCTATAGTGCACGATACCCTCGAGTCTCGATTGGTCTTCATCCGCCGAATCATGAGAATTTCTGTTTGCTCTTGCGCCTGCCCGATATCCTCAGCAACGTACACCTTTGCATCGTAAACCTCACTGCTTTCGACCCCTCTGCACGCCCCGACTTCCCAAGATACCTCCGACGTGTAGAGCGAGAGACACAGAGGAAAAATTACGGGACGAAGAGCCCGAACCCGCCGATCTCCTTCGTCGTCAAGTCTTTTTCCAAATCCGCCATCTGGACTGAGGAATAGCCTCAGTCTTCGAACAGGCCCATGGACGCCTCAGCTGTCTTCCGCCATGGCCTGGGCAACATGATGCCTCGAAACCTGCCATACCATCATCATCTGTCTCCTAACCCTCCCCCGCAATTCTATCCGGGCGGTGCGCGCCCTCCCACTGCCAGTCGCGAAGATCCCGAAAGCGACGCCACTTCAAATCGCATTGCACATACTTTGACGGCTTGCTGTCGCTGTCGTCAGGTACGTAAAATCCTGGCTCTTGCACGTCCGGTCCCTCTTGAGCCGTCCCACCATACGAAACGATAGACCCAGATCACGGCTAACTTTCTCTCCTTCGTAGCGCAAGACGAGATGCGATCCTACTCTTCCCCGTTGTCTGCCTTGCGAGCGGGCCGGCTCCGTCTGCGAATACTTTGACACCACCAAAGGAAAGAAGATCAACCGCAACTATGTCATCAAGCTCCAGGAAAAGGTGCGCGCACTCGAGGCCGAGCTGCGCCAGTACACCGACGACGACAGTGACTTCTCCCATGTCGACGAAGACATTGTACGCCCTGGGGGTCTGGTTCGCTTGAATGACACCGACGAGACACCCCGTTACCTGGGCCCGAGTAGCGGCATCGCAATGACCCGGTTGCTTGTCCAAGGCGCAAAGCTCTTCACCGATTCGAAGCGAATATCCGAGTTGATACCCGAAGTTCGCGCGAGGCGGATGACGCGCATGCAGTCCATCGTTATGACGAGGGACAGGAAGAAGAGTTATCCCCTGATCAGCGCCCACCCTGCCCAAGCCTTGCCCAACAGGCCAGTCGCAGACAAGCTTGTGGATGTCTTTTGTCAGCGATGTAAGTCCTTTCTCTCCGTCACCCGCAAACGAGCCGACTGACGCCGTTACAGCCCAAGTGTTTTGGCCCACGTTGCACGAGAAACAATTCCTGGAAGATCTCGAGGCTGTGTATGCGGGAGACCAAGACCCCTACAAGAACCTGATTGTCCGCATGGTCTTTGCAATCAGCCTGCAAAAGTTGGACCCCCAGTACGCTGGTCTCGCAGATAGTTACTACTTGGCCGCCATGGAGCATTTTGAGCAGGTCGTCCGGCCAAAGGATCTGAAGTCCCTCCAGAGTCTAGCAATGATTGGCCAGTATTCCCTCCTGACACCGACCAGAACCGCGGTGTACTACATGGTGGGACTCGCCACCCGCGTTTGCCAGGCCGAGGGCCTCACGGATGAGAAGACCATCTCTGCGGGCTACTCGATAGACCCGCTGACCCTCGATATGCGCCGTCGCCTGGCCTACATCATCACCTCCATGGAGGCCGGTCTGGCGCACAGCATGGGCCGCCCGAACGGATTCTCAAAGGTGGACGACCGCATGGATGTCGAGCCGTTTGCGACCGTCGACGACGAGTACATCACGGTCGACGGCATTGGCCAAGGACCTCCGAGCGAGAAGAAGCTGGTCGCTTTGCACTTCTTCAAGATGCGCATGGAGCAGGCCGAGATCAGGAGGGTGCTGTACGAGAAGAAGCGCGACGAGCCCAGGGACGAGAATCACCCTTGGTTCGCCAAGATGGAAAGAGACATTGAGAACTGGATCGATTCCTCACCGCAGAACCCGGCGTGGTGTAGACCATGGTAAGCACAACAGTCCGGTGGTGTTGGCGAGGGACCAAGCTAATCCTCCACCTTCAGGTTCACCGGGCGATACCATCAGATGCGCATCTTCCTCTACCGCCCATCTCCGCAGGTACCCAGACCGTCTCCACGGGCCGCTGGCATCTGCTTCGAGGGCGCGGCATACATCATCAATCTTTCGAAGCAGCAGATGGAGAAGGCGGCCGTTGACATCACCTGGATCTTCCTCTTGAACCTGTACATGTCTCTCAACACGCTGCTATGGACCGTGTCCTACCCTGAAATCCGGCAAGCACACCCTAGGGAGGAAGTAGAGGAGTTGGGCGACCAGACGCTAGACATCTTGGAACAGTGCACGGAGCGGTGGCCAGGAACCGCCCAGGCTGTGCAACTGTATTCCATCTTCGTCAAGGCCTGCCTGCAGAGCTACGAAGCCAGAGACACCCCTCAAATGCAATCGTCCAGCACGTTTACCACTCCACCGTCGCTTTTCGACGGAAACTCGCCGCAGGGCTCTGAGGCTTCTGCCTCGACGGCACCTGGTGGTGGACCGTCATTCAAGGTCAACCCGCCCCACAACCCGCCTCAGTTCAACTTTGTGTTTGACGCAACGCCCGAATCCATGAATACGTATCAGTGGGATCCCAACTTCCCCCCTCACCCGACTTTCCGGTCCAACTCAATCTGGGGCTCTTCCAACGAAAACACGGGACGTCGGCTTTCTTCCACGTACCCTCCCGAGTCACCACTCGATGATTCCACCCCGCCGGCGACAACCACGCCGGCCTATACGTCGTCGTCATCGCCGCCCAGCACTATCAATAACGCGATGCCTACGCCGCCAGACTCAATGGGTGGGCATGTCGGAACACCGTCCAGTTCGACCATCTCGCCCCCGCCGATGGGAACCCCCGCAATGTCGCACTCGTCGCCCCTCGGCCTCCAGCACGGTACACCGAATATGGCCCAACACAGCACGAATATGTCACCTCCCCCGCCGCCCGTCCCGGGTCTGGGAGGCAGGGCGCATAATTATGCCCCTCTCCCGACGTCGAACCCCGCCGGCCCTCAACGGCCTCTGCCCAACTACAATTCAGGCACGGACTGGTTCGACCCGCCTGCCCCTTTCATTAACCCCAATCCTTTCAACTCGATGGGTAACAGCTTCTTTGGAGACCCTCTACCGGTCAACGGCTTGCATCCGCACAGCGCCAGCATGGGACTTGACCATTTTGGTGGCCAATCGTTCAACTGGTCGCAGGAGCGACAGGGTAGTCTTAGCCAGCAGCAGCAGATTGAGCTGATGAATGCGCTCGAGAACGAGGGCATGAGCGATATTGACGCCCTACTCATGGGCATGAACGGTGTTCCAAACGCTGGGGGCAGCAACTGGGCTCAAGCATGAAGCAGAAGGGGTCTCGGAAGCGGGAGGACAACTAGTAAGCTATATGGGATCTTGCAGGCTTTTTGCGTTTTACGATATCTTTCTTTTTTCTTCCGCGTTGGGTACGGGTCCTGCGCGTATATACCACGGAGTCTTGGAAGATAGAGCGATAGTTGTTGGTGTACGGGATTTGCGGACAGCACTTGCCGCTCGGTGTAATAGGGACAGAACTGTTAATGAATGCACTTGCGTTAGAAAGGGATGCCGGTTTACGATTACGTACCACAAGATCCATCCGCCATCATCGGGTATCGCGGCTCTGAATTGCATGGGCATTGTGGACATCATGTGCAGCACCCTGTAGGAAGGAGGGAAGGAGATTTCTCTGGCTGCTACGTCGTTCGGTACACCCGACGACGCACCAACCCAGTACCTACTGGAGCGGGGACAGGGATTATGTTTGTTTATTGGTTACAGGATGGAAGGAGAGGCTGATCAGGGTTAGAAAGTATAAGAACCTTCTGATCAGCCGTATTAGATAGAGAATTAACATGCTTCTTACTCTGATTTATCCTTCTTTCTTGAAATTATTGATTAAGAGCCTTACCTCTTACTTGACCTGGCCGACAAGTGATAACTTAGGTAATAGGGAGCTTTCTGCCCTATCTAATTAAGCCTCAAGGATTCTGATTAGTATTAAAAGCCTAATTAGACCTAAGACACTTAAGATGATTAGTTGGGGTACCTGAGTTGCTTTGAGTTGTAGGGTGTTGTTGTGTTTGTTTGCATATTATTATTACAACTAGAGTCCCTAATCACACCACTGCACGCTTTTACTACCTAGGTAGGTGAGGTAGGTGGGAGGCAGGAGCGATGGCACGTATAGTTCTGCTGCTCCTTCCCTAACTGCGTCTCGTGTGTCTGGGGAGTGTTATCTATCCCAAGCAAGGTAGGCAGGTACTTATTTTACCCACTTCCACTTTTCGCCATCAACCCTTTTCGCCCCGGAGGGTGGGAAGGGGGCATCATCTCGCAGGAACACAATACCTCATTCCATCGGAAAAGCTACGCCGCTTCCTGGTAGCTCGCGCGGATCGGCCGCGTTAGCGGAGAGCATGCGGCATTTGCACCGCACCACATCGTTCCGGGTGAACGACCAACGTTGAGGCAAATCGTTGCTCATCATCGCCTTCCTCCACGACTCACTTCTACTGCGTTCTATGGCTTTGACCCGGTGGTAAGCCCGTCTAGCAAACCTGCTCAGATTGGAACCCGGCACTTTGCTCCATGCCCATCGGTCCCCGGCCTTTGGCAGCATGTCCTCGAATCACACCCTCCCATCACAATCTCTCGGGAAACCGAACTGGGTACCAACGCGTCTTTAGACGGGCGTAATTCCTGGTCAATCCGCAGCTTCCACTCAACAACCAACATAGTCTTTGACTATGCTTTCGCAACATGGTTCGGAGCTTCTTGCCTCGGCAAATCCTAGGCCACTTCGGTCTATCGTGGATCTACTACATAGTAAAGCGGCGGCACATATCACTGACATCGACACCCCCTGACTTGGACCTGTTCCTTTATTCTCGGGAGCTGGTGGAGGCATGACGACATGCCAAGTCTCTATCGAAGCTTACGCTGACTCCGATGGGCATTTCGAGTGGAACGGCACTCATCACAAACCGCAAGACACAGGCCAATCCATTCGATGGGGTCAGGGTAGAACCAGCTAAGACAAACCCGGGCAAGATTGTGAATTGCCCTCGCGCCACACCAAGAAACACACACTCCAACCCTCACGCATCACATCATCTTCAAGTACCTCGATAGTCGATACGGTCACGAAGGGGGGAGAAACCTACGGTCCGTCTCCCCCACCAGTCATGGAAACTGACACCGCAGGCTTTCGATTGTTTGGGGAGGAAAGATCAGACCGGTTACCCGCCCGGTGGGAAAGGTTGACAATCCAGAGTTCCGGGTTTCTTCCACTGAGATGATGATCTGCTCCAGTCGGTATACATTGCAGAATTCTATCCCTTCCCACAAGTTCATCTATGCAATATCGCCCCACTGGCCGTGACTTGCGTGCTCGCGATGCACATGGCCGTCGGACACCTTGGGTTGGTCGAGTGTTTTGATTCACGAAATATGCATTGCGCAGCCTGTGACATGGGGGGAGCATTGACTTGAGTCACCGCAAGGCCAGGTAAGTTCAGCAAGCAAAACATGTTTTGTATATACTGAGGACGCCGGCGCGAGAAACACGCCGACGCGTGGAAATGTAAGAATATGTACATGAAGATGTGCGTATGCAGTCGTTTCATAGGAGATGGGTCCACATTGATTCGTCGACTCCTCTTTTATCCCCCGCACGTCTCAGGAAAGAAAGAAGAAAGAGAAGGGCGAGAGAGGTATGCATAGGTCCATTGGATCTCTTTTCTCTTGGCTGCTCTGGCGCACAAACTCAGCTTAAGTGCCCTGCACTGGGAGTAGTCCCCTGAGGACGTGTACCCGGCACTATGAGCCTGGTAGCTTGCGAAGGCAATCAAACAGCGTTCGCAGAGCTAGCCGTTTTTTATTAATGGCGCTAGTGGCACGGGTCGGACCTGATGCGCTATATTGGCCACGGACCCTTCAACGAACCGGAGCACATACAATGGTTTAGGCTGGCGGGACAATCCCCACTACGGTCGGCAAGTGCCATTAAACACGCTGGGGTAAGCGAGTAAGGCTGCTT
>NW_007361077.1:126588-128832 GCF_000149035.1 Colletotrichum graminicola M1.001
CCGAACTTGATGTTGGAGAACCTGACGTTGGAGTTGGGGGCGTTGGCCTCGACGTCGGCGGGGACGCCCGAGGTGATGGGGCAGGAGCCGCGGTCGGCGCCGGGGCTGCCCGGGGTGGCGGTGGCGGGGAAGGTGGAGTCGAGCCAGAGCATGTTGGAGTTGTGGTCGTCCCAGAGGGAGAGGACGAGGACCATGGGCTTGGAGACGGCGTCGTTGGTGCGCTCGAAGCCGCCGCGGAGGTTGAAGATGTCGTCGTCGCCAAAGGCCGTCTTCTGGGCCTTGCAGAAGTCCGGGGTGAGCGAGTTGCCCGGGTTGCTGGCGATGGTGGACTGGGAGTTGGGCACGACCTTGTCGTTCTGGACGTAGAAGCGCTTGATCTCGGAGAGGGTGCCGTCGGCGCCCTTGAGGAACTGGGTGACGACGGTGAGCTTCTTGGTCGTGTCGAGGGTGAAGCCGGAGCCGGGGCCGTAGAAGGACTTGTTACCCTGGCGGTACGAGTTGAAGTCGCAGCCGTCGGGGTCGCAGTCGCCGGCGTAGCGTTCGCTGGAGTAGGTGCCGCCGCAGTCGTTGCCCACGCAGGAGTGGTAGGCGTTGTTCTCGCACGGGTGGGGGGTGTAGGCCGTGGAGATCTTGTTGGCCTCTGTGTGTCGCGGGTTGGTTAGCCGCCCGGCCATTTCGATACAGGTGTCAAGGGGGAGTAGCGGTGGGTGATGGTAGTAGGATCATTTCTCTTACCCCAGATGTCCATCTCAGCGCAGCACGCGCCGAGGCTGCCGACACCACCGTTCTGGTCGTTGCTGCTGGGGTTCCAGCCGTCGACGTTGGCCTAGGGGAGAAAGAGGAGACACTGGTCAGTATATTTGCGATATTGTTTGCTTCAGCAAGAAGCCTCGAGAAAACACTCACAATACCGTTGATGAACTTGACGTCGCGGGGGCACTGCGAGTCGCAGTATCCGGTACCGTACTTGGCGCCGGCCTTGTTGGAGGGGAACTTGGAGAGACCGCCGTCGGCGTCCATGGAGACGAAGTACAGCGCGCCGTTAAGGCCGCAGTCGATGTTGGAGACGTCGACGTCAAAGGTGAACTCGTTGCCGAGCAGGGTGAACATCTCGTAGGTGGAGGCGTCCTTCATGAGGTAGACACGGCTGCCGATGTTCTTGCCGCTGCTTGCGGTGGTGACGAACTTGAGGTTCAGCTCGTTGCCGCTGGTGGTGATGCCGTAGGTGCCGGAGTAGTCGGCGCCGTCGACGCAGCACTTGGAGACGCAGTCGGCGCCCTTGCCCGAGGCGCAGTAGTCGTTGTTCCATGAGTTGCCCGTGTAGCAGTTGGTGTAACCCTCGACAGTGTGCGCCCACCGCCAGTTAGAGTCGAGAACGACAGAGCCGGCGACGTTGGTGCAGGTGCCGCCGGCGGCGCACTTCTGCCACTGAAGCGAGGGGTGAGTCTCGGCCGTAACCGTGCAAGCCTGCTGGGCGCGGGCGGCGGCCGCGAGACCCAGGAGGGCGGCGAATTTGGTCTGCATCTTGGTGGACGATGAGATGGACTACTCGGGTTCTGGGAAGAGAAAGCGAGAAGGGGGTGCGGGCGGGAGGAAAGAGAAGTATGCGATGTGGATGGGAAGAGATGCGGATGGGGATGAGAAAGAAGAAACATGATCCCAACGGCGAGGATGTCAACGGTTTATATAGAGACTTGCTTTTCTCCTTGATAAAAAACACCCGCGATGTTCGGATCCCGGCTGCATGCGCCAACCCATCCAGCTTCATGGGGGAAGCTCGCCACCGATCCCGCGTCCGCTCCGCTCATAAAGCGCAGACCCAGCGCAACCTCATGATGGACTAGGTTCGTGACGAAGGGAGGCGAGGATCCGACAGCCCACGGCAACCGGGCCGCCGCAAACGACCCTGATCCAGGGCAACAACAGCTCGTTGGTGTCGAGGGGAGGAAAAGATCAGTGTAGAGAGGCGGGATCCAGGCACGCATTGGCGACTTCCCGCTCCCCATAGAGGTAGCTCAGGGAGAGGGTCGGCGTCGACGGTGACGGTGACGGCGACGGCGACATCGTGCAAAGAGTGGTGTATAAGCGTGCTACGTAAGTGCCAGGAACCGTTTAACCATGAACCAGATGTCTCGTCGTCGAGCCAAAGTTTCTCGCCTGCTTGCCCGGATGGGGAATTGGAGAACCCACACCACTTGAACTTGGAGTACAAGGGGGGAGAGGGGGGGGGGGGGGGGGGGGGGG
>NW_007361077.1:128932-157827 GCF_000149035.1 Colletotrichum graminicola M1.001
GTCATCTTCTCCTCATAAGCGAAGGTTTAGCGCTGAAGACCCGATTATTGCCGCAAATAACCTTACTATTGCCACATCTGAAAGCATGTTGCACACTTCGTTTAACATGTGGAGCCGATCTGGTTGAGGGCCCACCCCCAATGACTGTTCAGTTGTCGCTAGAGTCTAGAATTTTAGCTGTAAGTGCACTACCATAGTCATCTTATTTATCTTCGGATGCGGGATGACCCCATCTTATGAGTACCGTCCCGAGGGGGGGGGGGGGTTGGATGGGGAAGCGTTCGTTCACACCCGCGGGCTCGTCTCAACCTCAGTCCCGGATGAGTCGACCGCACGATGTGACCCTCTGGCCATGCGGCTAATCACACACCAAAAGCAAAGGGGACCAGACAACAAGGTCGCCCGATGGGCACATCATCTACCCTGGCCTCCCTCATTGGAGCGACTTCACGCCCCCTGTGTTTACCGCGGAGGGCATGCGCCGAGTGCTACCAGCCTCGGATTCATCTAGCTTGCGCAGCCCTAGGCCCTTTTCGTTCCCCCTCTCTCTCTCTCAACCAAAGGGGGAGGGCGCGCATCGTGAGATGCTCATCTCGCATGTTGAACAGGGAAAAATAGAAACAAAGGTCGGCATGTCCTTGTGACCATGATCACTTCCCGAAGATCCCGCCACGTCCCTGCTGGTCTAGCCTGAACCAGATGTATCTTGCTCGCGAGTGCCCCTGGACGGCGAGCTTTCCCCATACACACGCACTTACACACATCTTTGTGAGCACCAGCCAGTGCAGCTAGGAGCCCTTCTGGAACAGCCCCCTCGGCCGTCGACTGATATCAATCATGAGATACGCGAGTCTTCCGCCCTTGGGAAGAGGAGCAGATTTTCTCCCCGCATTTTGCAAGGGTTCGTTCCGTCCAACCCCCGTCGCACATCGCAGCGGGACGAGCTGCCTTCCCCCGCACAGCACTACTACTGGGCCATCAGGAACTAGCTGCCGTGCTGCTGTCGTCCTGGTACCTTGCTTGAGGGCGAGACGTTGTTCTCCATGTGTGTTGATCGCTCTAGACCGATTGGGTGTCGGCAGACTTCACCAGTGGTTTCTTTTACCTAGTTGTTGTTGATCCCTCCATGAACTTCGTATCTAGCGACATGGAGCGAAAATAACATTCTGAACCTCGAACGCCGTCAAATCTTTTCGACAAGCGAAGCGGCTCTGAATGCCAATGCTCTGGGCCAGCTTGGCTTCAAAGTTAGATTATTGATTGATCGACACTCGCAATCAAAGTCTACCAGACTGATGAAACTCAAGAAACCAAGAATGCCAAGAAGTCATTGCAGAGTCGAAGGGAGCCCTTGGTCCAATCTGGAGGCGGAACTACTCCCCCATAACAGTGCCATTAAGAGCAGGGTGCCCGACACACCACTATCGGGAGCTTGGTCACATTACTCTCTGTGCTACACTCTGTGCGGTATTGCGGGAAGCCAGTCTGTATGTTCATCACGGTACAATGTGACTGTGCGATGACCCATGCGCGGCATCCCGTCCTTGGCTGGTAAAGGGTCTCAGACAGGGTGAGCCCACCACCGGACTTTAACGTGCCCACATCGCAGCTTGCCAAGGGCTCTTCCGATTTACCCGTGATAGCCCAAGAAAACTAGGCTCTCTGGGCAAACGAGGGTCGAGAAGCTTGAGTTGGTCTGCAGTCAATGGCAGAGGCCAGAGTCCGAGCCGAACACGGGGTGAAATTGGCAAAGAAAAAAAGACCCGAAGACGACAAACTCGGCCGGAAAGCGCGTACTACTCTATCGGATCAATTTCCCTAGCTGAGTCTTGCAACACGTCCGGGTGTACATGGGAGTAGGTAATCCTGCTCGGTGTCCAGCCGACCTGAAGCTGGGACACTTTCGCCTCTGGAGCTTGGGTTTCCGAGAGACCGCAAGCAAGACAAGATCAGACGGATCGTCCCACGATGAGCAGCAGTGTGGCCGCGAGCAGCGGGCATCGGATATCGAGCATCGCTGTTTTCCAACTGTAAATGACGGAAACAGTGGACCCGGTCTTGTGGATCCCAGTGACCGTCCTTACGTTGCTCTCTGGTGAATTCAGATGACTGCATCTTAGGATTACACCTACGCCACTCGCGGTTGACAGTTCCGGGCGTTGGACTAAGGCCTCGGGGGGGGATAAGCCAGCCCACGGGGTTCATTGGGCGGTGATGCTGTTAATCATATGTCGCTCGTCAATGCGGAGAAGTTCCCGTGAGCTCAATTGATAGCCATCCCCCTGGGGCGAGCCGAGTAGCTGTCGGCAACGAGGGAAGGAAAGCCGTGACAGCCTGAAGAAGCGTCGTTGCGTCCATACAGCATATTGGGGGGCTGCATGCGTCTGCCAGAATTGCCCTGCATCTCGGGACCGCGTTCCTGGACTCATATCGTCCCCATATCGGGCAGGCACACACGGCAATAGCACCTTCGCCATTCGAATCCTGAGACGTAAAGCCTCAACCTCAGGTGGCGGTAACCGGCCGCAGCACGAGTCAACATCGGGGCGAAAAAGCCTCGGAAAGGAGCGGGATGCGACAGAGGGTGTCTGCAGGGCGACGTGATAGTGTGGGCAGTAATATCGTCCTGCGTCCTCTTACTGGAAGATGACGGAAGGGGGACGGTCGACGCCCGAAGCAAGGACGCGTCGTGCGGGAGAGAAATTGAACGCTTATGGTGGGGAAAATGCGAATTGGTCCAACTGGTAGGGCGGAAACCGAACCACCGCGTAGATCGGTGCGAGAATGACGGTACCTTGGAGACGAACCGCTGGGTATCGAACGCCTCAGGCGTAGCTCAGAAGTGCGGATTGAAGCAAAACGGGTAGACGAGATGGCCCCAGCTAACGTCAGCTGGGACGCTGTCGGCTGAAATTCGCAGACATCCAGGTCCATCATACGATCTTCGCCGTGGTCCATGCTATCTCTTCTGCATCCGGTTGCCTCCTCCTTATCTCCATTGCCCCATTGTACGCCGGAGGGTATACGTGCGGACACAAAAGGAAGGGTGGCAAGCGCTGGTCCAACCTGGCTGGCTGACCGTCATTTCCCCAACTGGCCTCGATCATGCAGCTTTCGAGGGACGTAACCGTAGGCTTGACTCTTACGCGTGTTCTCGCCCCAAGTCTTTCAGTATGGACACAGAAGCGAACGCCCATATGCTCTAACGGCCTACCCGGATCATTCTGACGCATGGGAAAGGCGACGGCGGCAGCCTCTCAGGTGGTGGGAACGAATGGTAAAGTTGCCGGCCCTGGAGACGGGCACCTCTGGTTCCCAACTCATAGTCTAGTCTAGTAGGGTTAATGCCGGGTCGAGAGCATAGGGGGCCGGGAGGGAAAAGAGGGGGGACTCCACGTCGTCCAAATTTAACCGGCGACGTTCCCGTAGAGGAAAAAGCGTTAGGCGTGGGTAAAACGCGGAGGGTCAACGTCGAGGCTCCGTGGTCTTTTTTGTCCCGATTCGGCGTGGTCGGCGTATCTTGCCACGACGTGGTAGTGTAAGCCGTCGATAGCGCCAAAGCTGAAGCAGGCTGTTGGATCTCTTCGGTGTCGTGTGGAAAACGAGAAAAATTGAGCTATTTGATAGATGCCGCCCGTGGAACAAGCCGTGGTCACATGGTCACATGCACCGTGATAAGATGAGGTGAGAAGTTGATGGGTTGTCTAGAAACAGGATGTGGCGTGGGATGAGGTCGAGAGACAGTGCATATGGGTCATCGGGACGGTGTACTACACACAGTACGCTGGAGCGAACCGTGATTGGCTAAGAATTTGCAAGTTGGAAGGAGTTCTCGAACACTTGAAGTACCTATGCACCGTTTCTGTCCCTTACCCATCCATCCTCCAGTCTTACCTAGCTTACACTTTCAAGATAAGAACAGAGACGGGACAAATCCACAACGCGGCTAAAGAGAATGTGTGACAGCAGGGGATATGTGATGGAAGAGACGGCACAACAAGTAGACCTCGGCCTGCGCAAAACACTTCAGAGAGATACCTGCCCTAGAATACGTGTCTGTGTGAATATTGACCTCCTCCACACAGTCTACAATGTCACCGCCTCGAGTGAGGTAGACCTCGACCCTAATTACCCCAAAAGCATCTGGAATATCGCGCAAACCTGCTCTCAGCCGGACTCCTTTGAATCTTTGACTTCCCCCTTTCGGTCCAAGAGCCTGATTATCCCTAAAGTAAACGCCTGTCAGACCCGCCATCTGCGCACCATGTACACACACCAAGAGCCTGGACTCCGAGCTCATCTGATGCACGGGCCACGAGGAACCACTCCCTCCTCTTCGGTCGTCGACCTCCACGAAAGATGAAAAAAACCGCCAGACTGTTTTTGACCTCATGCCGTCCGGATTACAGTGAGGTGCATGTTCTTCGTTTGACGAGGGAGTTTGCCGTCGCGCTCGTAGATCAACCCGCAATTCTGGCACAGCGACTGCTTTGCGTTTAGTAAATGCATCCATCTTGAGGAGAAAAGGTTCGGTAACTCACCCTCGGTCCTGCAGGGCCAGGCCTCACTGCCCAAACACTCGATCCCCACAGAGCACAGTGCCAGCATCTCCAGGACAAGCGCTCCTGGTCCGTCAGTCCGCTTCCCGCGCCGTATCCGGATCCCATGTCCGGGGTTCCGCGTCCGCCGGGGGTACCGGACCGGCCCAGGGGACTCAGACTGCGGAACCGACGTTTCTTCTTGGACCGCTCGCCTCTGCCCATGCGTTCCTCTTCCGGGGCCTCGACGACGTTACCGAATCCAGAGAACGGCACGCCACCGACCAGCCCGGTGGTTGAGCTGAACCGGGCGGTTTCGCGGCGCAGGCGGCGAATCTGTCGCTCTCGGTCTCCCTCGCGCTTCTCCATCTCCTCCTTGCTGAGGATCTCCACCTTTGGCTCCCAGGGATCGGCCAAGTTTTCTGGGTCGTAACGCCATCCGGCATCGGCCCCTGCCGTGGCCTCGTTGGGGAACTCGCGGGCTCCGTTCCAGCCCATCACGAGGCCGCCTGCTTCGCAAGCCTCCTTCTTCAGACGCAGGACCGCTTCATAAATGGCGTGCGTGATAGCGGGGACCCACTCGCCCGTAAGTCCAAGATCCTGGCATGTCTGGCTTGCAAAGGCCTCTGGCATTCCTGGCGGATGCAATAGAGACCATTCAAACTTGTCCGTGTACAGGGTCGACTGCAGGTTGATGTTGA
Source organism: Colletotrichum graminicola M1.001 (assembly GCF_000149035.1). Classification (NCBI taxonomy): domain Eukaryota; kingdom Fungi; phylum Ascomycota; class Sordariomycetes; order Glomerellales; family Glomerellaceae; genus Colletotrichum; species Colletotrichum graminicola. Next base: position 134,172 of record NW_007361077.1, read on the forward strand.
GGGTGATGATACATCGGTAGGCGTCGTCGTGGTCGTACTCATCGGCGTCAACGGGTACGGGGCTTGCATTGGCGGTGACATTTGGCGCTGAGGTGAGGTCCCTTATCCTCGACGGTGTTCCAAAACCGCCGTTTTGCATTGGGGTATCGGAGCGGCTGATGGCTCTGGTGGCGGGGGTGGGAGAATCGTCGTGGTTGAGTACCGAGCTGGCCTTGGTAGCGTCATTGTTGCCGGCGTTCTGTGACTGCGACTGCGCGTGAAACAAAGGGTGCAGGGCAACACCGGCATATTCCTCAAGCTGTGTACGGATCTGTTTGGCGATTTCAAGCATTGTGTTGTGGCGGTTTGGCAGGTCCAGATCCTGAACGTATGTTTGCGCAAACTGCTCAGTGGTGATGACGGTCTCGTGCAAGTTCCAAAGGAACGTGTCGCGAAGCCGGTAGGGCGGCGTCAGCTCTTGCGGCCGGTACTGGGGCAGGGTGGTATCGACAGTGTGAGGCGCCGAAGGAAACGGGACTTGGGGCACAAAAGCCGGGATGTCGAGCTCGATTCGGATGGGAATGAGGGTCAAGGGCAGGTCGGCCTGTGCCGAGTTCTGTTGGTCGCTTCGAACCTGGCGCCCCTTGCCAAACCAGTCTCTCCAGATGCCCTGGACTTCGACGGGCTCGTTCGTGTCCTTCCCTGCTTTGTCTGACAAATCCTGGATGTTGGCGAGCTCTTCCCTCCTCACGCTTCGCAGGCCAGTCGGGCGGCGACGGCTGTTGTCTTCGTCGTCGTCAATGTCGTCGTAGCCATCCTCGGCGTAGTTGATGATGGTCGTTCCGCGCTTCGTTACTCGGGAGATTGGGCCGGTGGGGGCGCTGGCCAAGACTGGTGTGAGGAGAGAGTTGTTGTAGGTTCTGATGCGCGGCGCATATGTGGACAGGAAGGCCTGTGGCTTCGGTCGGGTGTCCATGGTGGGATGTTATGAGACCCAATGGGTCATCGCAGGTTGTCGCAACGCAAGGGTGGAGGAGGGGGACACGTCGAGGAAGACGGAATGGCGCGGTGGAGCTGGTGGTTGTTGCGCATTCGCAAGCACGAATTGGCGCTTCGTATGATGCTGGCGACTACTGCGTTGAGCTGTTGCTATATTGCCGGATGTTGGTTTGCGCGCCGATGGGATTGGCCTTAGTGGTGAGCGCGGAAGGGGAGCGATGCACCGCCGATTGTGAGATGTGGATCGCGTTGGAAATGCATTGGAGGAGCAGCATGGCGCGTCAGAAAAATCCAGTCGGCGTTTCCCGGCACCCTTGTGCCTTGCGCCAGGACCATCTCCATAAAGGGACTAGCGCTCTATACGGTCCCACTATTTCATCCTACACCGAGCTCACCGACAACTGCAAACATTCTTCAGTGTGAATACCATATGCTCTGTTATAGCATTTCTCAAATTATTTGGAAACACAAAGCCTTTGACCAGGGAGATATGGCCTTATCAATGCTGAAAAGTATCGGTTTTCATCATCCACTTACTCACTTTTGGCCCAAGCGATCACTTTCTGGTGACATTCATGAAACAACAAGCTAGTGTGACTATCTGCATCGAACTGACCGAACCAATTTGTGTCCTAAACTTCCACTGGCATGATTCTCACATACAGTTGTCATAAACTCATTCCGCTTAGGCTCTAGATGAGTGCGAAACGGGCACGAAGAAAACTGATATGATGCTGATATTCGCTTCACTTCAATGTGTCTCAATCATAATGTATTGAAACAACATTTCTTGGTCATTGCATAATCTATCTCAACAATGTCTTTCTTCTCGTTGCCCTGGGTCTCAGCCTCACTGTATTTCTGGAACTGAATCGTGAAAGCGGAATCTGCGTCAGGCGACAGGCTTTTTTCATGTTATCTCAATTGTCAGGTATATATATGACAATCTATTCAGATGTTCCGGTTTTTTCAAATACAGGATGAGGTGTGTACAAATGTGAATATATAAGCGAAGGTCTCCGGGCACCTGAATACACAGGCGAGTAACTAAAACCACAATCCAACTCATTCCTTCCCAAACCAGAAAAAAACGGCTTCTTCGGTCGATTCGACAACGACCCTCATTTTCACTTGAAAGCACCAAAACTCCAAAAGCTGCACACTCTCACAATGGATGAAGGCGATCACAAGCCTGCTGCCAATCGGAAGATGGAACTTCGCATTCATCTCGAATTTCTCATCCGATACGACTCCGAGATCTCATCCTTACGGTCGACTGTGTCAGCCTTGCCTTCGGGTATAACTGCTGAAAAGACTACCGCAACATCTGAACCCCAAGGTCATCAAGAGTTTCTCATGAATTGGTTTCATCAGATGAGACTGTCCCATCCAAGCGAGGCAGGTAACCATAAGAAACAAGACGAAGACGCTCATGATAAGTCCAACGCCGTCTGGACCACTGAAGTTGACGAGGGGATCATCCAACTTCACGAGTCGAAGTGGCGCCTCGCTCACGTTCGCTCACCTCTCATCCACCTCACCCCGCAGCTCACGTCCACCATCGCCTCCGTCTGTGATGCCATCCAAAACACCCAAGACATCACAATCGGACTGAACCACATTCCCCGCCTTCGAGTTGAGATCAAACCAGAGACCTCGACGTTCACCGTCACCGATGTCCGGCGAACTCTACTCTTCCTCTGGTCCGCCTCTCAACGCATTGATACTCTTCACGCAGGATATTGCGGCCCGAGGTCGCCCGCTGCCCCTGGCCTCGAGTTTTCTCGTCTTTTCCACCCCGTCAGCCTTGTGTACCCCTTCTGCGAAGATCGAAATGGGGTAGCTCTCACAAAGTTCACCCACGGCCCTCCTGATAAGGTCAAGATACTTGACGACATGCATACCGTGGACATCCGCGGGTCTTTGCTCGAGAAAAAGAAAATTCGCGCCGTCGGGGTATCGAATGACTTGGAATGGCTGGCAGAAGGAACGACCGTTCGCTTATGGGACCCGGACCCCCGTCACGATGAGCGCATCGTTACGGGTGCGTACGATTTTTCAGGGCTCCCTGCGCCCCATGAGAAGTTGATCCGTTTCAACCAGCACGCTGGGACGCTGGATCCCGAGGCCATCGACAACTGGGTGCGGGTGTGTTGTGGCATCATCGATTTATGTCTCAATGCAACAAGCGAGCGTCTGGAGTGCATCAAGACGCGACTGAACCTTCCATCCGATCTCGATCCTTCCGTACGAAGTTCTCCATCTCGCTCGTACACCGTCTTCGACCTACTCGTGGACCTTAAGCTTCCATCTCAAGCAGCATACTACAAATCTCTTGGTCCGAACCCCTTCGTCTCTGAATTTGTGTCCCGCCGCCGCTGGACCCCAGCTGTCAACATTGAAGAGACGGAAGGTGTTTCCCCGTACACTTTCGGGATCGAATTGGAATTTCTTGTTCCGTACTCCCTTGTCGGCGCTCGGGACCCTGACCCCGACGACTCCCGCTGGATCTATCGTGACCCTTCATCTGCGGCGGCCGACAAGTCAGCCTCCCAGGAGGACGAAGAATACTGGGCCGCGCGACGCACGAACTGGGCGATTGAGGCCATCAAAGCCAGGGCTTTAGACAAACAAGTCTACACCGCGAACGCAGACCACCTCGTCAGCATCCTCACGTCCGCAGGCCATCTCAGCGCGACGTTCGACACACTCGCTGATCACGCAGTTCCCAACGATGTTGTGATTCCCGCCTACGCGCTCCATACTATCCTCCAAGAGGCCAGAAATCCTCGCCTATATTTCCTTAAGAGGATCGACCCCCGCCACCAGATCTGGCACGTCCACCGCGACTTGTCGCTCTCGAGCTTCCACCTCGGCGAGGCCGGCTACGCGGGCCATCTCGGCGTCGAGATATCCAGCCCTGTTCTCCGGGACCGCCCCGCAGACTTTGAGAAGATCTTCGACGTGTTAAAGGTGCTCCGCGGCGGCGTCCGGCCGATGCTCGACCCCACCTGCGGGTTCCATGTGCACGTCGGCAATATCCGTGGGTTCTCCCTCCGCAGCCTCAAGAAGATTGCCACCCTCGTCTGGGTCTCGGAGCTGGTGCTCTATAGTCTTGTCCACCCCTCGCGGGAATCAAACATCATGACCGTGCCCCTCGGCAAAGGCTCGACCCTAGCCTGCACCGAGGACCTGTCAGAGTACACCGCCGGTTTTGACCTGCAGAACCCGAACACCAAAGACGCCCAGATGGAGGCTATGATATTGTCCAACGAGATCGAAGCGCATGTCCCCATGGACGGCATCCCCAAGCGTATCCAAGACGAGATTCTCCGAATCTGGTCGGTCTCGAGCGAGTACGGCCTCATCCACCTCCTCCAACCCGACCAAGTTTGCAAGACCGGCATCTCCTTCTTCTCCATCCGAAGCAGCATCGAGAAGCAGTCAGGCGAAGAGGAGCGAAAATATGAGGGCACGGTTAAGTTCCGAATGCTTGAGGGGACGCTGGATCCAGAGCTGATTGCGCATTGGACGAAGCTTGTGCTGAGAATTGTGCAGCGGGGAACGGACACTGAGCCATTCGAATACTTTTGCACGATGAAAAAGATACTCAAAGAATACTATAGCGAGAGGGAAATGCTTGAAGGCTTTCTGAGCGCACTGGGGATGGAAGATCATGCCCTCTTCTGGAACAAGGTTGCGCAGAAGAATAAGGCTTTGTCAGAGACAGACGATGGTGCGGACGGGAACCAATGGCAGTGCCCAGCGGACAAGGACCTGGATCTTACGGACGACGAGAAAGAAGAGCTCATGCGCCGTTGGTGTGAACGGAAAACTACCAGAGTTCCCACGGTTGATGACAATAGTTTGGAACGGGCCAGAAGCATTCTTTGAGGGGTTGATGGGCAACACCGGCAGAGATCCCCAGATGCATTTTGTACGACAGAACAGTGCGATAAAAGGACGGAAAGATTGCTAGAACGCACAATGGCTAGAGAGAAAACTGTTAATGAACGATTGACATGAGCTAAACTTTTGAGGATTACCATATGATTCTTAATGGAATCAATGAGAGCTGAATTGAGAAGGTCTCGCGCAGTCAGAACACCAAAAATACAGGGCAATCAAAAGCAAGGCCAGGTTCACAAAAGAATAGCAGAACTAGTTTCAGATGACTTGTACTATGTTGAGATTGCTGCCTTTAGCTGAGACCAACCAAACTGACGAGAACATGTCCCTGTCGGATGATGATGGCGAATCCCGAACCTCTTTTCCAGGAAATCCCGTGTGGACAACGTATAGGAGGGTCGGGAGACAGCATGGAGATGTCAAGCGCGACTCAAATGAGAGACCACTCAATGTTGCCGACCCGACCAAGGCCCTGGCTGCCAGCAATCTTCTCAAAGACGGCAGGGCTGACGTCAATGTCATGGATCGAGCACCCCATGCACTTGTCGGCGACAGTGACTATGGCTTCCCCCCTGGGGCCCCTGATACGAACCTGACGGCCGCAGAGGGGATTGCTATTGGACTGAGAACCCATCTTGAGGTGAGAAAGGGCGACGATCATGGAGCCATCGCTGTCGACTCTACCACAGGCGCCAAGACCAGGGTTGAAGAAGGTGAGGTCGCCCCAGAAAGGGCCGGGGTCGAGGTTCTGGCGAGCTGAGAGCTTAATGTTCCTGGCAACGCCTGGTATCAGAATTACAAATAGAGAGCAAAGGAGAGTGAGTGTGAGATAGGACGTACTCAGAGACGTCCTCGAAGATGCGGCACACAGCGTAGACGCGAAGAGGGTCCTCGGCACCGTTGCTGAGGGTGCCGTGGGCGGTGCCACAGCCGATGTCGGTAGCCGTGAGGGATAAGAGATGCTCTGCAAGATGGAGTCAGTAAGCCACGCCTCTTTCAAGGAAACTAACAGCCTAACCAGTCTTGCTGAGCGCCTCCTGGCGGGTAACAGTTCCAGCCCTGGCCATATTACCAGAGTTCAGCCAAAGCTTGGCAGCCTCAGAGAGCGGGTATCCAAGGGCAGAATCCTCGGCGTCGAGGGCCTGGAAGAAAGCCACAACCTCCCCGGCGCCGTTGCGCAGCGAGGCGGGAGCGCGCTCGAGGTAGCCAGCGGCGGCAATCTTCCTGGCCCAGGCAGTGGCGTCCTTCTGGAGGGTTGTGTTCCAGTCAAGCACGTGGACGCCAGCAACGATGCGGGCGTCGTTGAGGGTCTTCAGGGCCCGATCCTGGTCTGTTGTGAGAGGTTCCGCGTGAGCGCCCAAGGTGGTGAGGCCAGCAACGGCAGCGGTGATGATGGCCTTTGTAAACATCTCGACTGGCGCTGCTATGTGAATGGAGCGAAGTATGGACAGTAACTATGCCGGACAGGACATAGAGGGAATATTGAATGAAATCGGCAGAAGGAATCTGTTTGCTTAGGCTAGATATCACGTAGAAGAGTAATTGTCGTTGTAGGTGGACTGGGTCCCAGATTAGAAAATGTAAGGGAGGAAGAGGGGGTTTATATGGTTGTAGAGAAGATTAATGAGAGATCTATAGTTCCCTGGAGGAAAAGTAAGATTGGGAGATGAATAGAGACGTCCAGAAAAAATCTTGATATTTCGTAACTGCTTCGAGCGAAGTTGGATATCCCAGGTGGGAAGTAAAGAGCCCAAGGGACAAGCAGGAAGTCAGAAGAGCCCAAATGATACGCCCCGTGATAGGCCTAGCGAAAGCACCTTCAGGTTTGTTGGTAACTGAGACTACTATGATAATAGTCTCGATTATCAGAGGACATACTACCTAGGAGCTGGTGTGACGAAGGAGACAGCCACGGTCTTGGAAGAAATAGTGCTCAAGAAAAGGCATGAATATGATAAAGGTGGTTAGGTTACAAAAAGTGCCCCAGAAGAAAATTCAATAGCACAGAAAATGAGGTGAAGAGCCTGATATATCCTTTGTCCTAGTTATTGCAGACAGCATGCATTGCTTGCTAGACTGGCGAGAAAGCAAGGATCTCAGGCATCTGCATGTATATTGTAGTTTGCATGTGGTGCCTAACATTTTGTCAGACGGTAATGTTGTGTTGCTATTCAACTGGCAAGTTGCAAAGGATAAAGGAAACAAGGATCTTTATGAGGCGGTTTTGAGAAGACGGAATGGACACATCGGTGCTGGAGCGAGACCAAGCTTTGCGAGCCGGGGTGTTGTACTGTGGTCAGATGCAAGGAAGCTCCAAGCAACAGTAACAACAAATGCAACCCCGCACAGATTTACAAAAAGTTCCATCTATGTGTAACTATACTAGGAGGTGATATGTGCTTGTAGCAAGTCATTCAAACGGGGAGAGTCTGTGATCTATAGCGGTGCTGCTTCTCAGCTGGGCGTGGCGGCATAGCTCTCTGATGTACATGGTGTGTTTTGACACCACGCAACTACTGAATCTTCTTGGATCTTGTAGATAATGACCCAGGAGACATCTAACGAAAAAAATAATACGATGGAATAGTCACATTGCAACTTATTTTCTCGACTGTTGGTTGAGCGTACCCCTCTAGTGGCTTGCTTGGCTGGGTGGTCCAGGACACACAGTGTAACCACGCCATGCCTACGTAGTTTAAGGTGGATGTTCTTCGTTATAAAGCGTGTTATAATGCAGAGCATGGGATGATATGGATCAAGAGGAACAGGGTACATGAAGGGAATAGGCGCCTCACCCAATCGGTAGGGAGGATCGGCGGAATCTCATGGTGAGAGAGAGGTGTGCAGCAAATGCATCATCGTAGGGTAGGCGAACATCTGCCCTGGAGTCACAAAGAAATGTGAAACAACCAGCCCAAGCCGCGGAGCAGAATGGAGTTTATGGGCAAACTTTGCAATACCCTAAAGCAAAGGCTTTGCTGAAAAAAATGCTAAGTGGCTAAAGAAGGGTAGGACGGCCATCTTGGTGCAAAACGTGACTGGAACACGATTATGTGGCTGGTCAAGTAATTCCTCAGCAGATTAGCCCGTCATATCAGAATATGTCATTAACATGGTCTTCATTATATCTGCTAATGCGCCTCTAAGTTTCTCCCGAATAGTATTCTGGCGGCAAAACAAATCCGCCGTCAATATCAGATTCCAACGTGGGGGTGTATATATCAAAACATCAAAACAAGCGCTGATCAAGACCACGCATGCGAGCAGAAACGCAAGCAAGCAAAGAGCTACCAACCAACGTCTTGAATACGCATACATGTATCCGTACAACCGCTCACACGGCCACGGCGTTCCGCTGCCTTATGCTCTGCGACCGAAGGAACGAGATCTGGCCCCTCCGGACCGTCGTCGTCGCCTCGCCCTGCGGCGACCGCAGCTCGTCTTTATCCTGCGATAAGCTCGACGACAGGTCGAGCGTGCTGTACGGGTCGCTTACCTGGGCCGGCCGCTCATCCCGTCGCACTGACAGGTAGAAGAAGTCCCACCAGAACGAGTGCTCCAGTTCGCGCGGCTTGCCGTCGGCGGTCCAGTACCGTTCCTCAGACAGCTCCCGCGACAGGTGCCGCCGGAAATACCGGTCCTGGTTAACCCACCACGCGCGCCAGGCGGCGAGAATGGCGAGGGTCAAGGGGATCACCGTCGCCCAGTAGACCCAAAACAGGTGGCTCAGCACGGGGATTGGGTCCTTGGGGTTCGTCGCGGTGCCGGGCTCTGGATTCTGCGCGGCGCTGTCGCCCGCAGCGTCCTCGCCCGAGGCCTGCCAGTCGAACATGGACATGCCAAAGAGGGTGCCGAGGAACTCGCCGGGGAGGAAGACGGCGGTGATGACGGCGAGGGCCTTCATGGAGGATGAGTCGCGAGAGGAAGCGACGGCCATGCGGGCGTTGAGAACGTTGTCTTCTTGGGCCATCTTACTGTAGATCTGAGACGTGTCAGGAGGGGGGAATCGGTGAATATCTAGGAGGTGATGGGGGGAGAGGCTGTGTGACTTACGATATCGATTTGAGCGCGGCATCGGGCTTCCGACATGCGACGGTCGGTTTCGAGGCCCATGCACATCCTTTGTAGCCCCTCGAGGTATTGTCTAATCTCGTGCCAGTGATTTCCAAGGGGGTCAGCCAGCGGGTCTGGGGCGGGACCGGGGGGTAAGGATCGTCGGCGTGTGCTAGTGGACGAGCGCGAAGGCGGACCCGTCGGAGGCTCGTCTGGCATGGCCTGCGGTTCTTGCTGGTAACGCTGGTCGTCTTCCGTGTCGCCGACGTGGAAGTTGTCGAGACGAATCTTGAGCTCCCCAGTCGACATGCGCTCCGCCAGCTCATCGCCAGCCTGCAGCATCAGCCTCACGACCCTCTCCATCCAGCGGACGGTGTCGAGCAGCTTGATCGATTCCTTGAGAACATCGTGGGCACTCTTCATCAGGTTCGCCATGCCCATGGGCCCGTTAACCTGAGGCGCCTTGTCGTTTTGGGCGCCAAAGGTCAGGCGGCGCATCAGCTTGGAGCGGCGCTCGCGCTCCATCTCAAAGGCCTCGAAGCCGGCGATGCTGCCGACGGCCAACTCGAGGGCCTTGACATGGTCAATGTTCTCCATGACGGCTTCCTCGGTGCGCATGAACTGGACCTGGAGCAGGACGACGGGGGTGATGAAGGGATGAGCCCAGTGGGCACGGCAGGCCTCAAGGCGCTGGTCGTACTCGTCGAGGTTCTCAAGGCTGTGCTGGCGCGGATGATAGGACTGCCTGATGAGGAGGGAGGAGGTGCGGCTGCGGACGTCGTAGGTCAAGGACAAGAAGTCGTAAGGGGTCCTTGGGTTGTTGGAGAAAGAGAGGATGAGACCTGATGGGGTTAGTGGGTGCATCGCAGTGAGGGCAGCGGTCGAGGAACTCACTCAACTTGGAGCGGTCGAGGGACCAGAAGCGGGACTCGTTGGTGACTCTGCGGGAGTACTGCAGGGTGGCCGGGTGCAGGTCCATGGCGTCCAGATCTTCGGGGGTCATGGTGATGCCATCTTCCCGGCGGTCGAAAGACTTGTTGCGGCGAAAGCAGATACTGCGACTGTCAGCTTCGGAACTGGGACAAGAGATGGTGGGTGGGTGTGCGCTCACACTCGGCGAACGCGTCCATCGAGTACCAACTCTGGATGCCGGGCTGGTCCCTGTGAAAAGACTCCCTGTCGTAGCCGTCAGCATGGCCTCATACAACTTGTGAAGCCAATTGATGAGGCAATGCTCACATTGTGGTCCATGCAGTACCCTCGGCGAAAGGCGAGATCGAGGCTGTGGTAGCCGGGCACCTCGTCCTTGTGATGGAGTTGGAAACTGATATCCTGGTCGCCCTCCAACTCGGTCCTCATGCCCGAAGGGATGCCATTGTCCTTCTTGAAGACGACATACTCATCATACTCGACCTTGGAGGCCGAGGTGCCGTCAGTGAGCAGGATATCATCGCGTAGGGCAAGGGTGTCGAAGCGGAACAGGTCGGACGAATCAAGTCCCTGAAAACGGGCCATCAGGGCGATTTCCGTGGATTGTCGCTGATGCCTCGCGGGTTGCAGCTCAACATGACCGAGTTGAGGTGAGCGGCAGCGTTGCCGTTGTTGTTGTCTTCGTCGTCAGCGAGGATGAGGGTGAGGGTGAAGGTGAGAGTGAGACAGCCGTCATGCCCATCCCAGGCGCTAGCATCCGTCCTTCAGATCCGGGACATGGATGGGTTTTAATTGTCCGTTGTTCTCTTTCTTTTCTTTTTTTCTGCCCGTCTGTCTCGCAGATCTTGGCCGTCAGCGGTGGTTGGTTCGGGTCGCATTTTGCACTGTTCCAGGGGGGAGCCTGGTCCTCCACCGTCCCGAAAGCGTGAATTCGGTGGGCCTTGCGAGGAGTTGCTTGTGGGGGGTTTGTGGTTGTTATTACGCCGAAGCGAGCCTTCAACGGCCGCCAAGTGACATTGTCTAGTGGTTCGCCCCGGATGCCCCGACGGCGTGCTTATTTATGCATCTTGGCGGGCGTCTGGAGGGCCTCGTTTCCGGGGTCACGCGCTGTGCCGTTGAGGAGGAAGGAACACGGAATACACCCCGACACACTCGCATACATTGGGAAAGAAGGCAAAGGAAGGAGGAACCTGGTAAACTGAGCCTCATTATTTGACACCTGCCTGGGCAGCCAGACTATGTACGTACCTAGGTACCTCTGGCAAGAAGTACGTACGTACCGGTACGTCATTGCCCTCTTCCACTTCTAGACATTCTTCATTTTAGTTTCAATTCGAGACTTGCGATTGGGATGCATACATCGAACCTTTTATCACTTGAGGCATTTTGCCACGGTGCTTGTTCAATAATAAGCTTCTGCCCAAGAAATGGAGGCCCACCTACGGATAGGTACATGGTACCTACTGGCCAGACTTTGACGACCCTTGGCCCAACCCCCGATAAACACAGATCCCCCTCACCGCCGAATTTCCTCACTGGCCCCGGCCTCCGTCTTCTCCTCCCCGGTTCGCTCCTCTTCCGACTTCCCCGCCTCCTGTCCGTCTTCTGGCGACGCAGGCTCCGCCTTCTTCAGGACCTCGTCCCTGCGCAGCTTGAAACCGCCGCTCCATCCGATCCACCTCTTCTCCCTTGGGCCCTTGAGCATTGTGAGGGTCAAGGACAGCCCGATGAAGCCGACTAGAGGACGGTATCAGCATTCGCACCAGGCACGATCATGGCAGAGGACGTGACTTGACTTACTCGAGGCGCCTCCACTGTACTTCCACCCGCCCTGCGCATATAACCGATTCCCCACCGCCGTGCCTGTCAATTGCCCGCAGAACACGCAAACCATGTATGCCGTGTTGACACGATTCCTTGCCTTTGCGTTGATGGTGTAAATGGACGTCCTATTGGCAGTCTGCGCAGTCTGTATGCCCATGTCGATACAGATTGCCTGGATTACCGGTCCCGCGACCGTGAATTCGCCCGTGAACGCGCCGACGATGCATCCGGCGAGGATGGCGACCTGGCCCACCACGGACGACAGGAACGGCACGTACCTGTCCATGACAAGCCGTCCGTACACCGGCCCGCCGCAGATGGCTGCGATGCCGATGAGCGAGAACAACCCGATCGTGACAGACGGGTACTCGTACGGCGGCGACGCCAGCAAGAACGTCAACGTTGTCCAGAACGACGTGAAGATGGCGCTGATGAAGAAGCCAATCAGGCACGCTTGCACGAGGACCGGCTCCGTGAACAGCATCGTCACAATCGTCCACAGCGCGCGCAAGTAGTTCAGTCCGTCCGGGTTCTTGGACGGGTAGTCGGGCAGGAAGAAGAAGAGCAGCACGAGGATGACGTACTGCGCTCCGAAGCCGATCCAGTAGATGTTGCGCCACGACGTGTAGTTGGCCACGATGCCCGACAACAGACGCGCGATGAGCATGCCGAGCATCAGCCCCGACGTCGTGATGGAGAGTGAGCTGGCCTTCCGGTGCGCCGGCGCCATGTCCGCGACGAGCGGGAGCATGAGCTGCGGCGTCACAGTCGTCGCGCCGACCATGAAGGAGAGGGCGAGGAAGGCGGCGAAGGAGTTCGTCACGCAGAGCCCGAGCCACTGTGCGGGATTGTCAGCTGAAGACGCTTCTGTGCCGGCTCTCTCGGAACACTCACCAGCATGGCCGTCACCCAGATGAGGCCCAAGATGAACGGCCGCCGCCGCACCATGTCGCCCAGCGGGCAGATGAACAGCAGCCCCGCCGCATACCCGGCCTGCATCAGCGTCGCCACCGACGACGCCCTTTCGAAGCTGACGTCGAACGTCTCGGCGATCCTGTTCAACACCGGTTGGTTATAATAGAGGTTGGCCACGGTAAACGTCGCCGCCTACACGTCGTTTGCTCAGCATCCATCCTTGCACGCGCTCGGTCGTCCGATCGTTGTGGGGAATGAGAGGGGTAGGCAGAAACTTACCACCGCAAACATGAAGTTCAGCGCGAGTGTGAACTCCGGAGGGTTCTCGGCATCGTATCGAAGCCTCCTCGGCGTCCAGGTGAGCGTCCGCACAACCCAGTTGACGATCCCGCCCCGCCCCTTGGCCGGGTTTGATTCGCAGTCCGAGTTGGACGGCGACGGCGTTGTCGATCTCGTCTCCCTGCCCGTCGGCGCCCTCCCCTCCTTCTCCTCGCCGGAGCCACCCAGGATAGAGCTCGCGGCCCGGGCTTGCGGGTTGGAAGCATGTTCTGCGGCCGCTTCCGCGCCGTTAGAGTTTCGCCTATGCGACATCGTGATTTGTTCCATCTTTGGACCTGGGGCCTGCAACAAAGTTCCGCCCTGCTGCGTCAAATCTGGTGTTTCGGACGAGGTATGCCGCAACAGTCGGCTACCTAAGCCTTTCTTTTCCCCCAGTCGTTAGAGTCGCTTGATTCCCGTTCTTAGCGTCTACTCGGGAGTTCGTCGAGGGTGCTTAGCTAGGGACGATGATGAGGTCATCGCAGTGCACTAGCAGCTGGTCGTGTGTGCCGCGTGTATTCGGACGCAGAGTTCTTGACGGCCATGCAAAAATGAAACAAACAAAGGCTATTCTCAACAATGTCCACGTAGTTCGTGCTGTGACGTTTTCTCTTTCTTTTCTTTACAATCCCAACAGTGCGTCAAGTCAAAGAGGGAGTAACAGTGACCATTCCGACACTTTTTTTTTCTCTTCCTTTTCTACGACGAATGGCTCGGCGCGCTTTTCGTCTTACCGATTACCGGGGTGGGCATTTGTCACGACTGACGGAGATAAGCCAGCCGGCCCGCTCTGGGGACTTGCGATGGCGCGAGACCAGGGGGGGTGGTGTTGAGGTCTACGTAGCAGGGGAGGGAACGTTGAAAGCGAGCATGTCCTATCATCGTCTAGTCTAGAGAAACGACCGTCGGCCGGCACCGACTCGGCAGAGGGGGGGCATGTGCCGCGGTTGCTGGTCGGGTATGCTCCGATATTCGGACTCCGTGGCCGAGCAGTCGGTCGGGATGTGTGGTTTTGGTAATGGCGGGAGTACAACCCGAGGTAGGCTTTCGAGGCAATATGCAAAGACCGCAGCAACTTTGGCCAGTCCGGCTTTGTTATCCATACATGCGTACTGCTATCCAGACTGGCAGGTTGGGTGTTTGGAGGGTCGCCGTTCGGTCGGCCTGAGAAGCCAGCCATGTTTATTATTTTAGATTGACCCACATCGACACAGCAACCACAATGGCAAGCACAATAGCTCAGGGGTAGAGCGCTGGGCTCATAACCCAGAGGTCCCTGGATCGAAACCAGGTTGTGCTATCTGCTTTTTGATTTTTTTTTGTCTTCATCTTAGTGAGCTTGACAAGCGATTGATTGAGCATTGATTCGTCCGTCATTTCTTGTTACGGTGCAGATGCTGTCTAAACCTAAACTTGTCACACATTGCAATTTGGCCACAGTTTATCACTCAAATTTGTCTTTTATGCGATTGTCATTCTATTGTCTGCCCAAAGCCATGGTCGGTGGTGTAGGCCCGATTGCACGCGATATTCCATTTCGCGACGCTGGAAACGTTTCCTTTTCTCCACGACTCTCTTTCAGAGTTGCAAGTGTTTCAGTCTCCAAAGCCAACGATGCTGCTTCCTCAATGCCCCCTCCCCCTAGTCGCAGATTACCGATGCCTTGACCAGCCGGTTGCTCTTGTCGTAGTTGCCCCCGTCGGCATTTCCGCACTTGACCAGACTCGGTGAAATCCCGAGCAGGACGGTGCTCTTTGAGCTCAGCTCCGTCTCATATACCTCGGCTTCATGATACTCCGGGTTATAATGAACAGTGTCTTCAGCAATAACCGGATCGATATAGAAGTAGGCGCGGGATTGCATCAAGATTCGGTGTATCTCGGTCGCTTCCTTGAAAATGTTGCGGAGCTCCTGATGAAGGCTCTTTCGCGCGACTGTAATGTTGGGACAGTCGTGGGGAATGAATGCGCAGAGGCCCCGGTATTCTTTGTCGACGATACTATTGAGCTCTTTGTTGTTGAAGCCGATGACCTTGTCCATCATGACGGCGCTCTCAGCCTTCCATCGAAATAGCATGGTGGGGTTGTTGCTCATCTCAGGCACTTCTGAAGGTGTATTATCAGTCATCAAATCCTATGATTTGAAAAGATACTCGACCAGACTTACCAAGCAACTGGTTGAAGAGAGCAGATAGTAACTGGCCTGGAGTCCCGGCCCAATTTCTGCCAAAGCGAACTCCATTGGGTGAGAATATGCGGCTAACAACAGCGTCCCAAACGAGCTTCTCGACGACGCTTTCTCTTATGTCGTCATTTTGGAGAAGCAAGATTTGGCGTGCATCAAGTTGGCAAAAAGCACAAGACTCCTCTTTGTCCTCGTGACCATGATGGTCCAGATCATGCCGAGAAGAGTGGCCGGTAAGGATGGTGGCAACGAGGCTTCTGATGTTGTATGTCATTGTTCTCCAGCTGGCTTTGATGACGTCGTCTGAAACTTTTCGCGAATTGGCAATGGCCTTGTCTTGTGACTTGACTGCCTTGAGGGATGCAACCTGCGCTTTGAGATGACGAATCTTACCATCAAGCTTGTTGATGTGTGCCACATGCTTGGAAACATCGCGCTGATACGACTGTTGCATCTCGGTTCGCTGGCGCTCAGCATCCTCGACCATCTTTGCGACACAGGCAATCTCAGTTCTGACACAGGCAATGTCAGTTTCGATATGGACAAAGCCATTTTCGACATGGGCAATGTCAGTTTCGAGTTTGGAAATATCGGTCTCGTAATCCTCGAACTGCATGTGTAGTTGGATGACCTGATCTTGAAGACTTCGGACCTCGGCGGCGTGTGGCATGAAATAGGTCGCATCTTGAGCCCGGTTTTTCTGATCGTCAGATGAGCCATCAATCACACTTGGCTCTCCGACTTGTGTCTCTGGCATAAGATTGAATGCCGTATCATCCATTATGGTATCCAAGTGCAGAATGTCTTGTCCGCGAAGGTCTGATCGCAGATCGCAATGATGCTGGTAGTGTTGTCTGAACTGCGGCTCGAGGCTGTTCTTGTTGAGAGACGAATCGGTTCTGGTCTCTTGTCTTTCGCCGCTTGTTTGCTGCATTTGCAAAGGCTGAGCTGGACCGAAAGTCATGTCGACGTCGTCGTCATTGTTCTAGGAGAATTGAGTTGTGACTCCAAGTATTTGCTTCTGAATCTTTTCTACTTACGCACTGAGCATCGTTGCTCATGTTGGCCTCTAATATGGGTGGCATTGCGAGACGATGTGATAGAGCAAGGACAGATATGAGTTTGAAGTCTGTTGAGGATGGTGTGGAGAGCCTGAAACTGGTAAGACTTTTGTTACTGAGGAAATATACTCACTTACCTGTCTTCCAAGCCAGAAGGATGCGATGACGGAAGTTACAGCCTAGGTCAGTGAAGTCTGGTAGGCGGTTAGGAAAGCCAAGTGCCTACCTAGTTAGGTAGTAAGAAAGGGACAAAACGGAGCAATACCCGGAGCTTTTGTTTACCCGCCTACCTAGATAGGTAGATGAAACACAAAAGAGGAAGGATACGCCAAATATTCTGGGTTGCTCCCCACCGCCGCGCTTTCCTAAAGCGTTTGGATTTTCCTTCTCCTTCCTGGACCTTCTGCTTCCTGAGAGGACGTCTCTTCTTCTGCCCCACCCACCATCTACCTCACATTTTCATTCTCTCGGCCAAGGTGAGATTCTCAACTCGTCAACAATTACTAGAGGTCGCCGCAACGTACGTCTCTCTCTCCTCAATCCCGACTTGATCTTTACATCCGAGTCTTAAGAATATCAGCTCTATTTGCGAAGCTAATTTGTCTTATAGCAGCAAACAACCAGCTCTATCCAATTCGGTCTTTATCTTCATCATGGCCGACACGGATAATACTATAGTCATCGGCATCGACTTCGGAACCACGTAAGTAACACTCAAATTCTGTATCACCCGGCCACAAGTTAAGAATATATTTAGTTTCTCGGGTGTCAGCTGGGCATTTTCTGGCCAGCCAAACGAAATCGAAGTCATCACGAGCTGGGAAGCAGAGATGAACTATGCCTCTGATAGGGAGAAAGCACCGACTGCAATCTTGTACCGTGGCACCCAAAACGCTGTTTCTTGGGGTTACGAGATCCCGGTTGATGAAATCCAAGACGCGATGAGGTGGTTCAAGCTGTTGCTTATTGATGAAGCGGACCTTCCTGACAACCTCAAACATTCGCCCCAAATAACTACAGCAAGGAAGGCAGTAAAAGCCACCAACAAAGATGCTGCCGATGTAATCGGAAGCTACATCCGCCGCTTATGGAACCACTCGATTGAAAGCATCGGTAAGTCGGTTGGAGATGAGCTCGTCAAGATGTGTAAATTCCACGTCGTCATAACTTTGCCGGCCATCTGGCCGGATTACGCTAAAGCTCGTATGTGTCGTGCTGCCGAACATGCTGGCCTTCTTGAAGAGCGTCCCGCCGGACAGACAACGCTCGCGTTCATTTCAGAGCCAGAGGCTGCAGCTCTAGCTACTATGAGAGACCTTGCAGGACGCCCCAACATCAAGGCAAAATCCCTTTCCATTCCGTTTGCAAAACATATTCTGATACTGATGCAGGTTGGAGACCACTTCGTTGTTTGTGATGCCGGTGGCGGTACCGTCGACCTCATCAGCTACGAAGTGCTGGGTCTGAAGCCTATGGTCGTTCGCGAGGCCATTAAAGGAGACGGGGAGTTATGCGGTGGAGTTTTCCTTGATGAGGCATTCGTCAATCTAATCAAGGACAAAGTCACTACGAAGGCCTGGGACAATGTTCCCAAAGCTGAGGCTGCGAATGTTCTCAATGGAGATTGGGAACACGGCATAAAGCAGCAATTTGACGGCAAACATGATCGACAGTGGCACATCCAGTTGCCCCCCGAATGCAAAGTCAAGAAAACCCCGGAGCGAGGCATTAAGCGAAAACGCAATCTGATGCTCAATCTTCAGGACCTGCTCTCTGTCTTCGATCCCATCGCCAACAAGATCAGTTCCCTCGTTCAGAAACAAATCGATGGTGTCCGTAACAAATCGGGCAAACCTCCCAAGGTAATTTCGAAATATTTGTTTGATAAATTTGAGCCAGTTTGCTAAAAGGACGCTAGAATGTCATTCTCGTCGGCGGTTTTGGTAGATGTCGCTATCTTCATAGCCATCTTCGGTCAGCCATTGACAAAGACATCGCGCTTCTCCAAGCGACAGGCGCAAAGCCGTAAGACCAATTTTCCATGTTCAATCGTCTTTACTGATGTAAAACAGCTGGACTGCCATTTGTCGTGGTGCAGTAGTCCAAGGGCTCACTCAACAAAACCTGTCTCCTGGTTTGTCCATCAGTGTCAAATCCAGAATCGCGCGGGCGAGTTATGGAATTGAAGTCCGTACCAAATTCGACAGGAAGAAGCACAGTAATCGTTTCAAGAATTGGTCTGAAGGGGAACAAGAATGGATGGCTCATGGCCAGATGAAATGGTTTCTCGAGCAAGTGAGTCTCTCGTCTCTGTCAAACTTCCGTGTGATCTCCAGGCACACTATTTACAATGTCCTTTTTAAACTAGGGCACCGATGTCTCGAGCACGGCTCCCGTGAGTGAAAACTTTTATGAGTTGTACTCTTCAGCCCCTCCCGAGGTTTCTGTGTCGCTTCATGTCAGTTCAGCCTGGCCTCCGCCATCCGAGAAGGACAGCTCGGTCAGGGATCTTTGCAAGATTACTTGGGGCAAGAAGATAGACTTTGAAGCTCTTCCACGTCATGTCAACTCTCTTGGTAAGGTTTTCCATCGGCTCGACTTCACCGTCGAAATGGTTTGCACTGGTGCGAGCCTCGACTTCTCGGTTACCCATGAAGGCAAGCGCGTCGGCGCCAAGAATGTATCCGTGGCTTTTGATACCGAGGCAGACGACGTGAAGACGAAGAGATCTCCTTCATACTGAGGGGGAAAGCAATGATGGAACTTTTTTCACATGGATCATGGAGGAAGGATAGTTCAAGGTTTTGGTGGGCAGCGGGTTGGTTGCCATTCGCTCTACCGTCATAGAATGAATTTGCAGCTAGTACGGAAACTGAGCATATTCGATTGAATGCATGTTCCACTACTGAGATGTACAGATGGCTTTGCCCAACGTGAAGTAGTGAACATACGAGTTTCGATCGAGTGTCATACAAAATAGCCAGGCACCAGAATTCAATCACGTCAAGAAAAGATATCAAGACCTCTAGGAATGGGCTGTGTCAGGTGTAGCGATGAGAGGTGCCAGTTTGGAAATGTAGCATGCCCGCGTGAACACTACTTATCAATCCTTTGCACTAATATCAAAAGAAAATAGCCGAGGCCCCCAAGCCAATGCAATAGCCAGCCAGCTTTCCGTACCCATAACGCAACGCGCCTTATCAACCCGCAGTGCAGACACACGTCTGACAGTCACGTCAGTTATGCGCTGTCCTCACTCAAGCTTATCTCAACCTCAAAGAGCCCGAAGCTGCCATTGGGCCACGGCATCAGGTCGTCTAGATAGAAAACCGAAAACCCAGCATGGCAGGTGGGACGGATTAGCAGGGGTGCGTCTGATACGCCAGATGGTCTGACGTGCGTCAAGCTTTGTTGTTATGTGGCGTTTCTGACATAGGATACAGTCTGTTGCTGTCAAATGTGGCGGAATTACACGTGAATTAGCTAGCGAATGCACGGTTGCCCTACGGCAAATTGTTAGGGAATAGGCGGTAAATAAGCCCTACCTTTAGGGGTAACTTTACTAATAATATTACTAGGATTAGCTAGGGATTTCCTAACTAAGAAATAGGGGTTTTTCCCTATTTCTATAAAGATTTATAATAGTTATATAATATATAATAAAATTAATTAAGTAACTATTATAATACTTACTATTTAATAATTAATAGTCTAATATATATATTTATAATAACTAATAAACTTACTTACTAGTTAAATATTATTATAATAATTAATAAGAACTATAATAATAAAGTAACTATCTTATAATTATATAGTAATTAGTTTATATAGCTTAATACTATTTAAGTAAAAGTAAAGTGTTATAATCTTTAGAAGTATATTAACTTAATATACTTATATAGTATATTATATATTATAGTAAGCTATATACTTTTTCTTTTTTTTTTACTTTTCTTATAAGTTAATTAAGCTATAATATATAAAATTAATTAAAACTACTTATTATTATTTTCTTTATTACTATCTTAAACTACTATTATAAGATAAGGTAGTAAGTGCTTATAGTTAGGAGATAAATAGATAGTAAGGACTAAATACTTAATATATATATAATACGTTATATATACCTTAGGTATATATCTCTTTAGTAGGTAACCTTTTATAAAAAGAGGGTTAACTATAAATATACCTACTATCTATTACCTATTTTATCTTATATTATTTATTTAGCTCCTTATTATTATTTATTTTACTTTACTACTTTACTATTACGCTTTACCTTTATATAGCGTTACTTTATAACACTACTATAGCCTAGCTTTATCTTATTAGAACTATAATAGCTACTAAGAAGGCTATATTAAGTAGTAGTATAACTATCTTAATTTATACTATTTTATTACTTTTACTATTTTTATTATTTTTATTAAGTTTTTTTTTTTACTACTATATAGTAGAAAAATATATATACCTTAATAAAAGTAAAAGGCTTAAAGATATAGCATACTAAGAACGCTTTAACCTAGATAAATCTCTAACCTTAGGTAATTCTATATATAGCTTTAAGAAAACCTAACCTATAAGATTACTTAGTAGCTACCCTAAAGCCTTTATAATAATATATAATCCCTTATAACTATAGAGTTTAATAAAAATATACTATACTACTTTAGTAATAACTAGTAATAAGGCTTTTAGTTAGATATTAGCTAGATATTAGCTAGGCTAATAACCCCTTTTAGATTAAAAGCACCCTCTATATAGTAAAAAGGATTATTAGAGATATAAGAATTAACTTACTACTCTTATTAAGACTATATAGTAAGGTAGAGGATATCTAACTATTTTATAGTAACTTATAAAGCTTTTAGTTATTTAAAAACCTAGTTATACTAAAAAAAAACCTAACTAAGTAAATACTACTTACTCCTTAAAAAAAGCCTCCTTAATAACTACCCCTAAATAAAGATATTATAATAAGTAATATACTTAAATAAGAGGGGAGTATCCCTCTAGACTTATTATCTTTAAAGTAAGTAAAAGCTACTATAATAATATAGTTTAAGTTAAAAAGTAAAAAATAAGAAATTATAAGCTTACTAGGCTATAATACTATCTTACTAATAGGCCTATTTAGACTATAGTTTTTTATTATACTAAGCTAATTCCTAAATAGTATAAGTTACTACACTTAAGGCTAATAAAAATAAAATATATACTTACCCTTAGGGTAAATATAATACTTACTACCTCTAGCCTAAGGTTAGGTAAGAAATATAATTCCCTTAAGTTAGTACTTTAGTAAAAAGGCTAGTGCTATAACTATAGCTACTTAATTAGTAAAGTTAAAGTTAATAATAAGATAATTATAAGAACACTAAGACTTAATAAGTATAGCTTAGTTATAAAATAACCTTAGCTAGTAAAAGTAGTAAAAAAGCCTATAGTTAACTATAGCTATATTACTTTTACTAGTATTAAATATAAAAAAGCTTATAGTAGCTTTTTTTTATACTATAACTACTTAAATATAAGTAGTAATAACACTAGTAACTACTATAGCTACTTTAGGTTATTCTTTAGCCTAGCTATAAATACTATTTACTATAAGAATCTTCTAGCTTAATACTAATACTAAAAAGTACTTACTAAACCTTATTTTTTATAACTACCTTATAATATATTACTATAATATAAAGCTTTAGGTTTAAGTAGTTAAAGTAACTTATAGAGATCTTTTATCCTTATAGTAATTTTATTAAATAATTAACTAGTACCTTTATAAATAAGTATAAAACTAGTAGGAATTCTAACTTACTAAAGTAAAGTAAAATATCTTTAAGTAAGAAGGTTAGCTAGTAATCTTAAGGTAATTTAGGTACTATTTTAGACTTACCTTTATTAAGGTAGAAAAGTAGTTCTATAAGAACTACTTTACTACTAATAAGATCAATAAGTAGTATAATATTTATACTTTTACTTAATCTTTCTTTAAATATACTAAGGCGTAAGGTAACTAAACCTAATACTAATAGCTAATTAGGTTTTATAATAACCTTATACTATAACTATAGTAATTCCTTTATAAGCCTAAGGACTATAACTCCTTAAATAAGTATATTACTTTAGCTAAGGAAAAACGCTAAGCCCTTTAGAATACTACCTTACTATTATAAAGTACCCCTATATATACTAATAATATAAGTACTTAAAGTAGTATAAATAATAATATAGCGCTATAAGGAAGTATATTAGAATAACTAAAGAACTATAACCCTTAAAATAAGGACCCCCTAAAGACTAATAAAGAAGATATAGCTTTATAAGGATCTAATAATAATAATAACTAGTAGTAATAAGATAACTACTAGTATAAAGAAAGCTCTTAAGAAAACTATAAAAAATACTAACCTTATAGTAACTAATAGTAAAAGTATTACTAGGCTAACCTTAAGCGTAAGGTATAAGACTAGTAACCTTAGTAAAGACCTTAATAAGGAAGTAAATATTAATAGTAAGTATAATATATATAAAAGACTAAAAGTAGAAATAAAGTATAATTTATTTAAAAGTATAATAAAGATATAGATATTAAAATTAATAAGCTTATTAATAAAAAGTATATTCTTAAAACTACTAAGGAATTCCTACTAATAATAATAAATATTATAAACTTTATTACACTACTCCTAGTTAAGGTTACTATAGCCTTAGTAGACTATAAGGAGATTACTAAAACCTTTAAAGATATTACCTTATATTAAGATAAGATTAAGGAGTACCTTACTAAAGTAGCTAAAAGTAATAATAGTATAAAGCTATTACTAACGCTAGGTAAGGCTATAACTCCTATAACGCTAAAACCTTCTAAAGAAGTATAATATAATAAAGATATAGCGCACTTTATTTTTTAGTTAGAGGAGGTAATTAAAGCTATTATAAAACCTAATAAAAAAAGAAACTAGTGTAAGTATATATACCTATAAGTAAAAATCTAAGTAAATAAGAACTTGAAAAAACGCTATATACCTGTATAGGTATATTTATTATCTTAGTAGACTATAAGTAGGTAATAAAACTTACTAAAAACCTATAATTCTTTATAGTAGAACTATAGAAAGTAAGGGTAGTAGGATTATTATTTACACTTATAAAGAATATTACCTTTAATATATACTTTAATAAAGTAGTAAAAGACACTAAGATAAAGGTCTATACTATAATTACTATTAAGGTAGTTAAGAAGCTTCTAGCTTAACTATTACTAAGAACCTTATTTTATAATAACTATAAAGTAGTTATAGATTTTAATAAGAAGTAGGTAAAACTTTAATTTACTTATAATATAATAATACTAGTAATAGTAAAAAGCTACTTCTTTATAATATAAAGAGATAGGTGTAGTTTATTATATAATCTAGCTAAAGTTAATATACTCCCTTAAGGGGATCTTATCTCTATATATAATTAACTAACTTCTA
>NW_007361078.1:0-15321 GCF_000149035.1 Colletotrichum graminicola M1.001
ATTTAATATAGTATTAGAAATCCCTTAGTTAAGGAAATATAACCTAGATATTAGCTAGAAGTCTAGCTAACTTTAGTAAATAGATTTAGCTATAAGGTAGCGTTATACGCTATAACCCTTAAGTAAATTAAGAAAATAACTAAAGTATATAGTATTTATTTAAAGAGTTAAACCTATAAGAGATAAGTAATTTATATCTATAAATAATAAATAATATAAAAAAGAAAGACTTTTAGTAATTCTTAAGATTTATTAAAAATATAGTAAACTATTTACTAAAGAACTAGAAATAGAATTAATAAAGTATAGTCTACATAACTATAAGATTAAGCTATTACTAGAGATATAACTAAAACTTAAGCTAATTTATAACCTTAACTTAACTAAATAGAAAGCTTTTAATTAATAGCTATATAATAATATTAATAGAATAAAAGAGCTCTAAAGTAAAGTAGCTCTAGACCTAGAATTTATTAGAATATAAATAAAGGAATATACTAACACTTTAAGGATTAAGGGACTAACCTTTAAAGAAGGGGATAGTATATACCTCTTATATAGAAATATTAAAATAAAGTAACTAAGTAATAAACTTAACTATAAGAAACTTAGACTATTTAAGATTCTTAAAAGGATCTCTAGCGTTAACTATAAACTTAACTTACTTAATATAATAAAACTTTACTTAGTTTTTTATATTATACTACTAAATTTAGTACTATAAAGATAAAACACTAATAACTATATTATTATTAAACAATATTAACTAAAATATAAAGTTAAAAGAATTATTAACTAATACTATAAGAATAAAAATAAAATAATACTTAGTTAAATAAAAAGATTATAAATATAAAAATAACTTATAAGAACTAATAAAAAACCTTTAATATTCTTAGTAGCTTTTATAAGTATACTAAAGTTAAAACTTACTAAGTTAAGATTACCTTATATAGCACTTTACTTAACTACAGTAAAGGCACTATTAGACTATACCTTATAAATAACTATAGATTTCTTTAGAACCCTAGTAGACTTATTAAAAAAACTATTTAAAATACTTTAACCTTTCTAAAACACTATTTTTTTTACTTACTAAAGAGAATCTAACTTTACTAGAGGTTTATTTATTTTAGCGTATACCTTTTATAGCGCTATAGTACGCCTTTAAAGAAGCTATTTAGCCTCTTCCTCTTTATAATCTAGTTAATTAGACTTAGTAAGAAAATAATCTACTAGTACTTATTAAAATAAAAATATTAATAAGAAAAAAAGCCTTTATACTTATTAATAGTATTTATAGTTATATTATATAAATAGCTATAATAAGTATACTTATAATACTTTAACTTTTTTATAAGTATCTTATAGTAATAACTTACTAACTAGTAAGAAGAATAAGGTATAACGTTAAAGCTAAACTTCTTTATTACTAAAGTAAGTTTTAAGTAACGTTATATAAAAAAAGCTTTTTAATAATTCTTTTTACTAGATATTACGTTAGTATTATAAAAGATAAAGAAGTATAATTAATAACTCCCTAACCTAAGAGATATAACCTACTTATATAGGTCTTAAGGGTAAGACCTTTTAGAGAGGAGACCTAATATTATAACCTAATAAGTTATAGGCTATATTACCTTACCTAATAAATAGATAGTAAGTAGTAGTAGTATTTTTATAAATAAGAAATAAGGGAATAAATAAATAACTTCTTAAAATAAAAGAACTATAGTATAAGTTATATAGAGATAAGGAAGTAATTATAAAATAAGGTAATTACTAGTAATTATAAAAGTAAGTACTTACTAGTATTTATTAAGCGCTTACTTTATATAAGAATAGTAATTACTTATAGCTATTAGTTAAAAGAACTATTTTAAGAATAGTTAGGACTTATATATAGGATAGACTTAGACGCACTTAAGGACAGACTCCTATAGCTCTTTAGTAATTAACTTATAATATATTTACTAAATACCTTTTAGTATCTAACCTTAGTAATTTAATTAATAAGAAGCTATATAAGCTACTATATAGCCCTAAGCCTTAACTAATTACTAAGTAATTAATAAGATAATAAGAAAAATAAATACTATTAACTAAGTACTAACCTCTACTTACTATTAGTAGAAACCTTACTACTTAAAAACTAGCTATAACACTAAAGACACTAACTATAGCACTAAAGGGCGTATAAAGTGCTAGTTTACTAAAGAAAAGGATCTAAAGATATTAAGAAAGCTTACTAACACTAATATATAAGGTAATTAACCTCTAAGCTAAAGGTATTAGTAAGTTAGTATATAGGCTTACTCTTATTAAAGCTAAGAACTTTAGACTTTATATAAGGATAAATATACTAAGTAAGCGCTAGAGGGCTAAAAAGACCTAACTATATCTTAAAAAGTTACTTAATATAGCTAAAGTAGAGGCGCTATAAAGAGAAAAAAAGGGTGTTAAAGCTAAAAGTAGAAGAATATTCTAAAAAGAGGGTTATATAGAGGGTAGTAAGCTATATATATAGTAATATAGTAATTATAGAAAGACTAGATATAATATATAAAGCTATAAGGTAGTTTAGGATAGTAATAAAGAAGATAGTAATAAGTAGTTTTAATTAATTTTATATATTATAGCTTAATTAACTTATAAGTAAAGTAAAAAAAGAAAAATAAGTATATAGCTTACTATGATATATAGCTTACTATATAAGTATATTAAGTATAAATAGTATTTATAAATATATTATAAGATATTCTTAAATAATAATAAGTATTATAAATATTAAAATTAAAGAGGCCTAAATAATATATACTATAGGACTAATAATTTAAATATAGTATTATTTTAACACCTTTATTAGAAAATTAAATAATATAAAGTAAGTAATAATAAGAAAAAGTACTTCATAATTTTATTTTCTTTATATAACCTAATATAGTGTTAGTATTATAAAAAGTAAAGAAGTATAATTAATAACTTCTTAACCTAAGAGATATAACCTACTTATATAGGTCTTAAGGGTAAGACCTTTTAAAGAGAAGACCTAATATTATAACCTAATAAGTTATAGGCTATATTACCTTACCTAATAGATAGATAGTAAGTAGTAGTCGTATTTATATAAATAAGAAATAAGGAATAAATAGATAACTCCTTAAAATAAAAAACTATAGTAAAGTTATATAACTATAAGTATAAAATAAAATAAAAAATAAGCGCTTATTTATAAGTAGGATATATACTTAATAGATACCTAAGTAAGTACTTATTCTACTTTATAACTATTAGTTAAAGAAACTATTTTAAGAACAGTTAGGACTTATATATAGGATAGACTTAGACACACTTAAGGACAGACTCCTATAGCTCTTTAGTAATTAACTTATAATATATTCTCTAAATACTTTTTAGTATCTAACCTTAGTAATTTAATTAATAAGAAGCTATATAAGCTACCTTATAGCCCTAAGCCTTAACTAATTACTAGGTAATTAATAAGATAATAAGAAAAGATAAATACTATTAACTAAGTACTAACCTCTGCTTACTATTAGTAAAACCTTTACTGTCTAGAAACTAGCTATAACACTCTACTTACTATTAGTAGAAACCCTACTATCTAGAAACTAGCTATAATATTAATATACTTTTAGAGATTATAATACTTTACTTTTACTTAAATAGCATTAAGCTATATAAACTAATTACTATATAATTATAAGATAGGTACCTTATTATTATTATTCTTATTAATTATTATAATAGTATTTATTAATAAATAAGTATATTAGTTATTATAGATATATATATATTAAACTATTAATTATTAAATTATAATAATTATAATACTTAATTAATTCTATTATACATTATATAACTATAGTAAAATCCTATAGGAATAAGGAAATCCCCCTATTTCTTAGTTAGGAAATCCTAGGCTAATCCTAGTAATAATATTAGTAAAATCGCTATTAAAGTAGGGCGATTTCACTACCTATTCCCTAGCGATTTGCTATAAGGCAACTGTGCATTCGCTAGTGAATTCACGTGTAATTCCCCTATATTTGATAGATTTCTCTACCTAAATTAAGGGAAAATAATGATCTGTGTATTTGCCCCTTTTCTAAAAGGCCGATTGGCGATGGCCGCGTAACATAGTAGTAGATACGCACAACAGAGCAATCAATTAATCACAGGGGTATTGCTGTAAAATACGCGCTTCAACAAACTGCACTGGAGCCCTTATATAGGCTCAGAACGACTATGTACATCAACTTTGCTTGTATATAAACTGTAGGTAACTACAAAGTGTATGTACTGGCAGTGTCAAGACCAATGCTGCCTAAATCACGCTCCAAGTGTGTGTGTGGCCATAAACTCTGAGTGGACTACTCCCGAATCCAGCAGCCTGCAAACCCCCTCATCGTTTTTGTAGGCTCTTTCCATTTAGCTTCTACTGCATCCATTAGGTATTGGGAGCAGTGCTCAGTGTGTCCAGGGCTTGAAACAATTGAATCTATCGCAGCCCGATCATCAAAAAAGGCGTAGAACTGACGCCTCCACATTATGGCGCAGTGATTAATGTGATCACGGACTGAAGTCCAGTAAAAGTCTCTTTCAGACATTTCATCAACCGTCAAGCGTTCCGTCATGTTAATGTCGGCGAAAGCACCCCAACTACCATCTTCCTGGTATTCGTCGACAGATTCCTTATCAAAGCATACCTCTGGTACCCAGTGATTCAGAAGAATGTCGTATTTGCAGCCTTTAGCTCTCGCTTCTTGCGTTGTGCTTCCGCAGGATATCTTCTTCATGCCGCTTGTGATGTTGTGGCGTTCTCCGGGAACGAAGACATGTGGCAGTCCAGATGACGACGTTTGTTGTCTTGAGGAAGTCGTTTTGATTGAGGGGTTCGTCAAAAAGAAAACAAAAACCCAGACCAGCGATGTGCCAACAAGCACTGAGGCATGAGAAAGGAACGTGTTGCGGCGGCTAGCATGTCGTTGGGGAGAGGTTGTCTCTTCGGCAGTAGGATTGTCCGAGTATTTCAGAAAGGGCTGATATTCAGGTGTTGAAGACATACT
The DNA here is from genome assembly GCF_000149035.1 of Colletotrichum graminicola M1.001. Taxonomy (NCBI): domain Eukaryota; kingdom Fungi; phylum Ascomycota; class Sordariomycetes; order Glomerellales; family Glomerellaceae; genus Colletotrichum; species Colletotrichum graminicola. The sequence continues at coordinate 5,091 of NW_007361078.1, forward strand.
GAATTCAGCGTTGTATGCAGCTGTAGCGATGGTCAGATGGTATAATGAAAACCGGATACATGTCACTTCACTGGGAAAACTCTTGGTTTTATTTTGCGGTCTGACAACGTCCGTGCAATTCTGAGTTTTGACGCACCCCTCTATGGCCGTGCGCACACAATCGTATGTTGTCGTTAGTTACAGATTTTGTTTTAGATTGGCTCCCTGCGGCTGAGCCTCACCAACTTAGTACATATGTACCTTTCTTTGTGTTTCATTCAAACATCGATACCACTAATTTGGCCTGATATTACAGTCAGGAGTAGAAGCCTAATAGATAGCTTAATTGGGTATTCATGTATTACTTGCGATTGGATATTCGCCGACTCCACCGTAGAGATCAGGCCGATCATGAAGATCGCCTACCCCCAGGATTGCGGGCGGTTCGTTCTTCCACCCTATGCCCCCCCTCTATCACCTACTACCTATGCAGGGCTTGATGCTTCCCTGTTACAGGTGAACATCATGCAGGTTCTACACTAGTCCTGAAAGGTAATTCCGCTTCTTTCTCGATTCGCGTCAATTAATCAGAGCCCTCTGATTCAATGTACATCTTTTCTCCAAGTATTAACTATATACAGTGAAGCTCTAGTAGTCCTTGTATTGTGGTAAAAACATATTTCCCTCAGTGGTTTTGCTTGAAATGCGAGGGGGTTGAAATGGGGGGGTGGTCGTGCTGACTCAGTGACTTTGTGCAAGCTCGACGATTGCTACGCGATGTTCATCTTAAATGTACTCCACGCAGATCGCGTCGCTTTTGACGTCCATAACCTCGGCGATGGTGATGTTCTCGGCAGTGCCAGCCATCCACAAGATGTGGTCCAGAGTTGTGGTGTTGCCATTGTCCCCAAAGTACGGAGCGAATGCCTCCACGGGCAAAATCGTCGGTTGAACCGACGCCAAAAACCCGCTGGCAACATTGGGGCCGCCCATGTCAGTCAGACGAGAAGTGTTTTTGCTTTGCCATACCCACCAAAGACGGTCTAGGTTGGTGTGGTGCATGAAGAATAGCGGGTCAGCAGGCGAGAGAGAAACATCGTCCATCTACAGTTATCCCTATTGGTTAGGCTCTTGTGTGGTTGTTGGGTTGATCAGATGTACTCACAGTTCCTCCGATAGCATAGTGGCCGGACACATGCGGCGATCCGCCAAGACAGCTGTTGAAATCGCTGTATGACTCAAGGGTGTTGCAGGCGTCCACAAGGGCTTGAGAGACAAGATCGAACTCGTCTTGCTTGAGATCATAGGCAAGACAGTGCTCGGCGCCCCTCTGAAGTTGAATGTCGACGTTGTATTTCACGTTTTTGAATGGGCCATCAAGAAGGCATCCGTTGCTGTCGGTAGAGCCAGTTCCGAACGAGGTCGAAGAGTCATTGCCCCAAATGCTGGCAGCCGTCAGAGGTCCTGCAGCCTGGTCCACCTGCTCGTTCCAGTAACTATATAATCCGTTAGTACCTAACTCCTGGTGTTTCATTTTCATATTGTAACAGATTCTCTTACGGTATGGGGCCAGTATAACCACATTCCGATCGGAGGAGATTCTCGTGGACCGTCATAAACCAACGATGCCACGGAAGAAATGCACCCTTTGTGGAAAAAAACATTAGTTCTAATGGCTCGCCGGTGGCTAATGTGAAGGATAACACCATACAACGGAATGAATGAATTGAACTTGGGCAATATGAGCCACTTGAAGCTCGTGCCAACGGGATTTGGAGCCAGCGAAGCCTGTCTTTGAAGGAGCCTGTGCCGGATCCATCAAACAGAGTGTCGAATCGATGTATTCGGCCTTCTCAGTGCTAGTGAGCGCACTCCTGTTCGGGATAATTAGTACCCAAAATGCTAGGAGAACTTGGTTCAAGATGATTTTACCATGACTTGCGTTGTGCCGGGTTAGTGCAGGCAGCGGAAACGGCCTGGATCATCCCCAGACAGAGGGTTGCGGTGGTGAGAGACTTGACCATTGTGAAAAATTTCTTGGAGAAAGACAGCTTTGGAGAAAGAGGGAATGTGACAGAAGCGTCTTTGCTGAAAAAGAGAGTGAGTGACGATGCTGCTATGGAAGCGGGAATCAAATCCAGAGTGCGCTGTCTTCACCTTTTATCTGGACCATCTACCAGATAAATTTTGCATTGATATCGATGGCTAACCCCGATTCTCTTCCCCCATTTGGTATGTAGGCATAAATCTATGTCAGTAAAGTCCCTTCGTTAGAATGGTTCCACAGGGCAGGGTTGTGGCCGTCCTTGCTCCTTCGCGCCACGCCATCGGACATCAAGGAGAATAGACCACTTGTGGAGCTCCGCGCTCGGTTGAATGCCTCTTTCAAGAAGGCTCAACGTTTTCAATGCCACCCACCAGTATTATATACCAAGGCAATACAGAGTATTGTAATGGCCAACGCTCAGGGCCTCTGTATCCTGGGGTATCAAGTTTACATCCCTTCATGGTAGGGGGCTGTAATATCCTGCCCCCTTATTCTGCTTATCAGTTGACAAATTCATACTCCGTACAATGTCATATAATCTATAATAGTGCCATGCTCCCCCTTGATTGATAATTTTCAGTGAGGCATATAGATAGGCTATCGTGTTGGGTTTATCTTGATAGAAATTAGAGTTTAGCTCAGAATTAGAGATAGTGTTTAGTCTTAGACTCTAGAATGCAATGTAGTGAAGGTTGATGCGTTAATTAGAGGCGACAGACTAGCTAGACTCTGTAAAGGGCGGCGGCTATGTTTACTCTTTACAGGAGTCAGTATCGTATCTTGATGGTAGCAGGTAAAATGCCAGTGCGATATGGTACACGGCCAGTGAGTTAAACCTATTTCGGAAGGTACTACCACCACTACCACCACCATTTAACCAGAAATACCAGATTCAATCAGCCTAACCCTAACTAACCCAAATCCTAACCCAGACCCTAACCTCACCCTACGTATTTTCTAGCTCCTATCTGGCAGTCCTTCTAAATCGGGTTAGACACCGGTCGCGTACCATATCGCACTGGCATTTTACCTGCTATCATCTCGATCATCTCGATCAACACGTGTCTTCGATTGTAGATAAGATCGGCGGCCAACCATGTCTATGCATATAAGCTTATCCACCTAATATTGGACTAATGTATGTACGATGGGTTATTACTACATAGGTAGGGCATGACTTACCGGCTTTTGTGTTTTCCAATATCCGAGCCTGGCTATAGAGCAGGTTTGACCAATAGCAAAACTTGGATAATCAGCTGCGTAACAATACGTAGTACGGAGTACACGTAATGTAGTGGATTCCCTGGCTTCGGACTTTGCCCCTCCACCCATGTTGTATTAACTTGAAAGTGATATGTGACTTAATTACCGGAGCATTTCCCCTATTCGTTCCCCGTCAAAACCAGAGAGGAAAGTGTGTCCTCAACAACTGACACATGAATATTTGTAGAAATCCAGGCAGCGGCATTGACCAATCATTACATCTGCAATCCAGTAATCTAAAATACACGAAACCTTGACCGGACTTATAGGCCTAGATCTATATCCAGTCTTGACTTCGTGATTACAAAGAAATGAAGTACAATGTACTTAGTATAATGGGTAAGTACATCGTATAAACTCCCTAGCAGGTAGTGTGGAGTTGTGACCCACGTACGAGAGACTCTCACTGGCCAGAATTAGAATAGAGGTGCACAAAAAGCTCAAAGTACCGTCGCTGGGATAATCAAAAAAAGCACGGCCACATTTACCTGACGAGGGGGTTAAACTTGGCCCGATACCGAAGTACAAGCGGCTGTATCCGTAGTACGGGGTCTATACTAGACCCTCATCTGACTCGTGTTGGTCCCACCGAAGCTAGTGCCTTGGTAACTCAGGTCTGATTCTTCTCCTGACTTGTGTCCTCTGCTAACGCGGCAGCTAGTAAAGTAACAGCCCTGTTTTAGTATCTTAGCGGCCCTCTAAGCCTATCTTAGTAAGCCTACTGCCTATTCTAGTTAGTGTCAGCAGAAGGACTATGCTCTATTCTATTACGTAAACATAACTAACTAACCTAGACCTTAACCTAGACCCTAACTATCTAACTACTAACCTTACACATCTTTAAAAGCATATAAAACATATATAGGGTTAGTAATTAGGGCCTAGGTAAGGGTATAGGTTAGTTAGTAATATTAAGGGAATATAATAGGTTATTTAGGTGTGCTGTGGTGGTTATAGCTAGAGGGCTATTAAAATACTAAAAGGGGGCTGTTAATTTACTAGTAACTACTAACGTGGCCTAAAGTAAAAGTCTTTAGTTATAATAATTATAGTACTTATAAGCTAGGGCACATAGCAAATAGAGGTTATACTCTAGGTAAAGAAAAGCTTAATTAAAAGAAATAGGCTCCTCTAGTATCTATACTAGGTTAAAAGTCTAGTATTAGCAGTAGGGTTAGCCTAATTAATTGTTAAATAGTAGGGATTGTAATAGTTACTTAATTAATTCTGTTATATGTTGTGTATCTATTATAAATTACTATAGAAATAAGGAAAAACCCCTATTTCTTAGTTAGGAAATCCCTATCTAATCCTAGCGATATTATTAGTAAAGTTACTATTAGAAGTAAGGCTAATTTACTGCTTATTCCCTAACTATTTGCTATAGGGTAACTATATATTTACTAGCTAATTTACATATAATTCTACTATATTTAATATACCCCCTTAGCGCTAGTAGCATAATTAATTATTATAAAGCCTATACTAAATATTATTTATATATAGCCTATTTATTTATTAATTATCTCTTAATATCTTATACGTTTTCCTCCTCTATTTAGTAGTAAAGCTTTATTTTATTATTAGCTAATTCTTACTATTAATTTACTTTAAGGCGTATATATTAGTTACTTATATTTAATTAAGCTATAAATATAGTAAATTATAGCGTACTAAGCGCCTTTATTAATTTATTAGCTATTAATTTAGTAGACTTCTTATATTTAATAGTAATCTAATTTACTACTACTTCTTATTATAGCTAGTAGTTATAAATATTTATATACTATAGCCTTATCTATAGTTAGATAAGCTCTTTAGTAATAAGCCTAATAGTCTAGGTATTATTATAGCTAATATAAATAGTTAGTAGCTATTTAGTAGCTACCTACTTATTAAGTAATAATTTAGTTCTTATTTATATTAATAGTTAAATACCTAGTGTAGTAATTAATCTACTAGTAAAAAGTGCCTCTTTTATAGTAGATAATAAGGCTAGTAATTTAGCCTTAGTAGTTAACGTTATTACTATATCTTATTTATTAGCTTACTAAGAGATAAGCCCTCTAAATAGCTTTAGTGTATACACTTATAAGCTATAATAGTCTAGTAAGTTATTAGTAAATAAGGCGTCTAAAGTAACCTCTAACGTATTATTTTTACTACCTAGCGTTACTTTATATTTAAGGTAAAAGTGTTACGTTTAATAAAGATACCTAAGTACTTAATTTAGTACCTTTTAGTAATTTAGATTTAGATTATAGTTAAAGTAGGTAACCTAGCTAGCTATAAAGGTAACGTCTAGCTAAGTTATTACTACTATATAAAGGATTATCTCTACCTTTTTTTAATATTAGTTAACCTTTTATAATAAGGCTATATATTTACTAGGTAGTAGCTTAGCCCTTACTATAGGTAATAATTTATTATATTTCTTATTTATTAGCAGTAGTTTAGTTACTTTATTATAATATACTACTTATAAGAGCTAGAGATAATAGTTACTTTAGTTATAAGTTACCTTAAGGCTAAGGAACTACTATAATAAGCCTCTACCTTTAAGGTAGTATTATTACTAAAGAGCTACTATCTTATTACTTACTTACGCTTTATTTATATAGTAATAGGCTAATATATAGTTATTAATATAAAAAGAGAATATAATATAATTCTTCTTCTAATAGTAATTCTTACTAAGCACTTAGTAAAAGCCCTATATAGTAAGTCCTTTTTTAAGGTGCTTTTACTATAGTAGTAGTAATTACTAAAGCCTATATAGCGCTTTTAGTAGCTAGAGAATCTAGCTAGAGATTTAGTAGCCTAGAGCTATCTTTATAAATACTACCTTATTAATAGTAGTATAAATAAATATATTTACTACGTTATATTAAAGTAATTCTAAATTAAAGTAAGTAGCTATTACTATAAGTATTTAAAATAATATACTTACTAATATAGCTATATAAGTATCTTATAGATTCTTTACTTATTAGTTACTATAGACTATAAGTCTTACTTTAAATTTAGTTAATTAACTATATTTATTAAGCTTATAGGTATATACCTAATAGTAGCTAAGGATTTAATATCTTTTAGCTACTGCTTATAGCACTATTACCTAAGATTTTAATATTTTATACTTATATAGATACACTTTTTTAGCGTCTTTAAATTACTTTTTATATAGGTAGCTTCTTAACTATCTATAGATTAGTAGAAAGTATAGTAACTTCTAATATATACTTATTAGCTTATAAAGTCTAGTAACCCCTTTATTACGCACTAGTAATTTACTAGTAGTATCTTTATAATTATTATACCTATTAGGCGTTATATAGTTAATTAAGTAGCCTTAGGCGTACTTTAGCTAAAAGTAGTAATCTTTACTTATTAGTTAACTTTATAATATACTAAACTATATTATTACCTATAAGCTACCTTATATATAGTCTATAATCTTTTACTATAAAGTAAGCTTTATAAGGAAAATAGCCTTAAATAAAGTCCTTAGCGTAATCTAACTACCTATATATATAGTAAGATAATACCCTTTTATAACGCCTTTAAATAAGGTTACTACTAGCTAGAGATTACCTAATAGGCTAGCTATAGTTACTTAGGAATTTAACACCTTTTTATACTTAGTAACGTCTTATAAATTAATTATATAGAGATAAAATAAGGCATAAGGGATTACTATCCTTATTACTTTAGAACTATTAGTTCCTAGTAAGTTACTAGCTTATAGGCTATTAGCTATTAATAAATTAAGTAAGTTACTAGCTTATAGGCTATAGGCTATTAATAAATTAATTAATAGGCTATTAGCTATTAATTTAGGTATTTACTTATTAATTATTTTACTATTAGTAATTACTTAGCTATTAGCTATTAGATTAATTAATTTAGAGCTATTAGTTCCTATTTTACTACCCCTTATATTAAAATCTATAAAAGCTATAAAAAAGGCGCTTAGTAGTAATAGTAGTAAAGTAAGAAGAAGTGTAAATTTTACCTACTTATATAGATATTCTAGTATGCTACCTAATTATAGAGCGCCTAGTAAAGTAATATTAGTATATTTTATTACTTTATCTATGTCTTTATTAGCTTCTTAATATAATAAGGAATAATTACTAGCTGCTTTTAGCTTATTAATTTATTATTAAATTACTATAAGGTTAGCTTTATAAAGCTTATTAAGTAATCTATTTATTAATCTATTAAAGATTTATTTCTTATTAAATATTACGTTATATATAGTAAAGACCTTATTTTATACTAAATACTAAACGTAATATAAATTACTAAATATATATTTAATAAGAAATCTAATCTATATATAGGTAGTAAGCTTTTACTAGTAGTTTTATAATAGTTATATATTTACTATTAGTATATACGCTTAGTAGCTATAGGCTTATAGATATAAAAGATCTAGCTTTACTATTAGTAAAGGCTTAGCGTGCTTACTAAGTATAAAATATAAGTAAAATAATTAATATAAGGATTTCTACCTCTAAGCTGCTAATAGTATTTAATTATAAAGGTATATAGCTATAGTTATAATTTTAGGCTATAGGACTTTAGGTAATTTTATATTAATTTATATATATTACGCCTTAAGTTTAATAATTATAGTAATTTACTTAGTGCTACTATTTTAAGCCTAGGTATTTACTACTAATAGCTTAATAGAGATTTTATAATTAAAAAGTATATCTATAAGTTACTTAAGGTATAGGATTTCTTAGTTAGCCTTAATAACTTTTAGTATAATTAAATATTTATTTATTAGTATTATAAGAAAGCCCCTTATTATTAGTTTAATACTATTTTAGTAGTAGCTATATAAGTAGAAATCTTATTTAAGGCTAGTTACTTAATCTAAGATTATTATTACTAAGTAGTATTTTATATAGCCTTATTTAAGATTATAAAAGTCTAGTGCTAGGTAATTACCTAGCGCTATATTTATAATTAATTTATAAGGCTAGTAGTAAATCTACTGCCTTATTTTACTATAACTATATAAATTATAGTCTTATATTATTATAGTGTTAACTTAGGTTAGATATACTTTATATATAGTATTTAGAATCCTTTATAAAGCCTTAGTACCTAGGTAGCTAAGACGCTTATACTATATTATTATATTACTATAAAGTAGTTATTACTATATTAATATTATATATTTATTTCTTACTTATAGGGTTAGTAGTAAATTATTAGTAAAGTATATAGTAAAAGCGCCTTTATTTTTTTAGCTATAGCTATATTACTTATAATATTTAAGTACTAATTAGTTAGCTTATTCTTTAATATAGCCTATAAGGCTATAATCTATATGCCTTAGGTAATTATTACCTAGGCTTATATCCTACTATATACGTTACTAGTGTAGCCTTATAAAGAAAATAAGTAATATAGTAAATACGCTATAATATATTATATTATATATATAGAGCTTTATTAGTAAGCTATTAGCGCCCTTTAAAGTAATCTTTATAGTACTATATCCTTTAATTATAACTTAGGTAGTACTAGCCTAGATATAGTTACTAATTAGGGCTACTACTAATATAATAAACTATAATATATAGTTAAATATATAGTTAGTAGTGCCTAAATTAAGTAAGGCTAAATTACCTAGCTTATAGCCTTATAAAGTAGTGTAAAAAGCTACCTTTATATAGTATTTACTATATAGTTAATATAACTTAGCCTTAATTCTTTACACTTATTTAGTAAGGTTAAGATTACTTATAATATACTTATTAACTTATTACTAACGTTACGTATTTACCTACTAATTATTAGGCCTTTATAATTTATTTATAAAGTAGTAAAGTTATAATAAATAGGCACTAAAGTATATAGGGCACTTTACTTTTTTACTTATACTTTATTAGTAGTAATAGTTAGATATTAATTGCCCTTATAAGTGTGTAACTATTTAATTGCAGTAACAAAAGGCTATTATTATTATTACCTCTAGTTAAGCTAAATACGCTATAGCCTGCTTAGCTATAATATAGTAAGTTATTAGTAAGGGCTTTAACCCTCTTTAGTGCTATCTTATAGAGAGACTACTAGTTAAGATTACTTTAGTTACTTATTATTTTACTAGTTACTATATATAAATCTAGCTAGGCGCTAAATACGCTCCTTTATAATATAGTAATAAGATTATTAAACTAGATTAATAGCTATTAGTAGTTAGGTAAATTAACTTATACTAATTTACTATAGGCTATGTTCTATTTATTAAGCTATATAATAAGATCTTTCTTAATAGTTAAGGCCTTTTACTAGGCTTTTACTAACACTTTACTATATTTATTATAGGTATACTTTATATGCTTTTCTTTAGTTATTCTTACTACTACACTAAGCTTATTAAGCTATTTAGCTAGTAATTTATTAGATTTATAATATCTTTCTTAAAGATCTATAGATATAATAAATTTAACTATATTAGCTATATCTTTAATATCTTTTTACTAAGTAGTATACTTATATACTTTTTTATAATAGTAGCTTATCTAGCTATTTAAGTATATAAGATTATATAAGTTAAGATTATCTAGTGTTATTATATATTTAGTTTTATATATAAGTATATTAAGTATAGCTATAATAGCCTTACTTCTTACTATATATAGCTATATAGTTACTTACTAAGATATCTTAGTAATTACTATAGCTATAGTAACCTCTTAGTAAGTAGTAAGCTTATCCTTAGTTAAGGCGTATAGATATTATATTATAAGCAGCTTTATTAGTTTCTTTAGATATATCTTAAGGATTAATTAGTCTACTGCTATAACCTCTAGGTTAATATACTCCTAGAGATTATAACACTTTACTTTTACTTAGATAGTATTAATCTATATAAACTAATTACTATATAATTATAAAATAGTTACCTTATTATTATAG
>NW_007361078.1:42579-44666 GCF_000149035.1 Colletotrichum graminicola M1.001
TAACTACTACTAGTACTACTAAAAGTATAGCACTTAATCTCTTTAGACTTTATTATTAAACTACTAAAGTTAAGAGAACTACTTATAAAGATATATTATAATAGTATTTTAGTTATTATTAACAAACTTATAAAGTATACTTACTTTATACTATACTTAGAGTTAAGTATAATAAGAGACTTAATATATATCTTCTTAAAATATATTATTAGTAACTATAGTTTACTAAAGGAAATTATTTTTAATAAAAATAAGCTATTTAACTTAAAGTTTTAAAGATTCTTAGTTTTATAACTTAGTATAGACTATAAACTATTTACTATATTTTACTTATAAACTAATAAATAAATAAAATAAATTAATTAGATACTTAAGTAGTATTTATAATACTATATTAATTATAACTAAGATAATTAGGTACTACTATTACTTGTAGCCTAATTTACTTATATTAGTACTATTAAAGAAAGCACTTAGAACTTACTATTTTACTTAAACTATAGATTTTTACTAACTACCTATAGAGAACCTTAAGAAGGCTTATAAGTATTGAAAGCTATAACTAATATTAATAAAATAAGAGAACTTTAGAGTAAAGTAGCCTTAAACTTAGAATTTATTAGGATATAAATAAAGAAATACGCTAACACTTTAAGGATTAAGGGACTAACCTTTAAAGAGGGAGATAGCGTATATCTTTTATATAGAAATATTAAAATAAAGTAACTAAATAATAAACTTAACTATAAGAAACTTAGACTATTTAAGATTCTTAAGAAGATCTTTAGTGTTAACTATAAACTTAACTTACTTAATATAATAAAAACTTACTTTATTTATTATATTATACTACTAGAACTAGCGCTATAAGGATTAAACATTAATAACTATATTATTATTAAATTATATAAACTAAAGTATAAAGTTAAATAAATTATTAACTAATATTATAAAAATAGAGAGAAATAATATTTAATTAAATAGAAAAATTATAAATATAAAGATAACTTATAAGAAGTAGTTAAGAACCTTTAATACTCCTAAGAACTTCTTTAATATTATTATAATTCCTAGAACTAGACACTTTTACTAATAGGCTAATATTAGTAAAATCCTTACCTAAACCTATAGAACCCTAATTAATCTTATGAGGAACGCCTAGTAACTAAAGATTATAAACTATCTAAGATTTATAAGTAGAAAAAGTAGAGGCTAACTTATCCTCTTTATCTAACTCTTATATACCTTATTAAAAAGCCTCCTCCTGCTTTTCTTTTACCCTCTAATAGATCTTTTAAATCTACTAAAGATAACTTATAGCCTTAGCTATTTATAACTATACCTATATAAACTAAGAATAAAAGGCTATAAGCCTCTTTATTATAGTAGTAATACTACGTTAGTTAGATATATAACTATATTTCCTATTATAAGAATTTTAAGATAAAGAGGAAAGAAATCTACCCTAAAGGGCTAGTAGCCCTACTAGCTATTATATAGCTATCTATTTTATTTATAAGTTACCTAATAGTTCTTATAACTAGGGGTTTTTATTCTCTACCCTTTAGTAGGTCCTTTAGTGCTATAAGGTTTACTAGCTACTAGGGTATAAGTACACTAACTACTAAGGCTTAAGGCCTTAGCTATTAAGGCGTAATATACTAACTACTATAGCTATAGTATACTTACTACTAAGGTGTAGTATACTAACTATTATAGCTATAGCATACTTACTACTAAGGCGTAGTATATACTAGCTACTAAACTATACTATAACCTTATTCTTATCTATATATCCCTTATATAACCCCTCTAGCTATAATATTACCTTCAGGCAGTGAACCCTTAGAATCCTTTTCCAAGTCACGCTATGCCACGAGGGTGCTCCGATCGCCTGCCCATCCTGAGACGTCTATCCGACCTTGTCAACATTGACGGTATGTCGGAATACCGTCCGTACGCGCTCCCGAACAAACGTGCGCAAACCCCGGACATCGCAATAAGCAGACACCCGGGTGGAAGATCGACCATCGTTATCTTTGGGGTAGGTAAACGTAACTCTCGACATGAAATGCTCAGCGGCCAGC